>NC_137681.1:31334692-31349692 GCF_963989245.1 Nansenia antarctica | reverse complement strand
ACTATTTGAAAAGAGAGTGTGTGTGTGTGTGTGCAGTGTGTGTGTGTGCGTGAGTGTGTGTGTGTGTGTGTCTGTGTGTGTGTGTGCGTGTCTGTGTGTGCGTGTCTGTGTGTGTGTGTGTGTGCGTGTCTGTGTGTGTGTGTGTGTGTGTGCGTGTCTGTGTGTGTGTGCGTGTCTGTGTGTGTGTGTGTGCGTGTCTGTGTGTGTGAGCGTGTCTGTGTGTGTGTGTGTGTGTGCGTGTCTGTGTGTGTGTGTGTATGTGTGTGTGTGTGTGTGTGCATGTCTGTGTGTGTGTGTGTGGGGGGGGGTTTCATCCAACGCAAAGCTGTGAAAGAATATTATTTCATCCTCTCGTCTTTGAAGAGAGACTCTGCATCTGACAGCAGCAGATGACGTTTGGGATATTCCACTACTCAACCCATATAAGAGTGTGTGTGTGTATCTGGAGTGTGTGTGTGTGTGTGCGTGTGTATCTGTAAGGTGTGTGTGTGTGTGTATCTGTAGTGTGTGTGTGTGTGTGTATCTGTAGCGTGTGTGTGTGTGTATCTGTAGAGTGTGTGTGTGTGTATCTGTAGAGTGTGTGTGTGTGTAGTGTGTGTGTGTGTGTGTATCTGTAGTGTGTGTGTGTGTGTACAGATATAGATGTTTGTCTTTCTTCCTACATAATAGTGAACATGTTAAGCAGCAGTCAGCTGTCGTCCGTAAGGGTCTTCAGGTCCGAAGGGCTGTTCTGTGTGAAGTGTTTCCCCCTTGGAGCCAGGGGCCTCATTTATAAAAAAAGTACTTGGACGTCATCTTTGACTTGCACATGAGCAAATTTTTCTAAACGGACGTAAGTATTATTTATGAAACGGGCTGCGCTTGTTTAACATTGCGTACGTACTAAAGTCTATAAATACCTAATATACTTGAGAATGAGCTTTGTATTTACGCCCTGTGATAGCGGCTCAATTATAGCGGCTGAATTAAGCCAAGTGAGCGGGAGAGGGCAGAGAAGGGTGGCTTCTCGGTAAGTTGCATTTGTAAAAATTGATCATGACAACCAGTACTCAAGTTGTAAAAGAAAATCAGGGGAGGTGGTGGATTTTATCATATGAGGACAATTTTAGCATCCCCACAGCGTCAGTGACTTCAGTATCAGTGACTTGGTAAAAATGTCATTGCATGTGTGCGTGCCCCCTTGCCCACAGTATTTTACTCAATATGCTCAAAACTAAATGTTGAAATAGCAGTAATACCACGTTCATTGATAAAATGACATAAGGGATGGAAAGGGGGGATGGCAGTTTTAGAAGGGGGATGATTTTGACCGTTTTTATTTCAGGGCCCCTCATCCCCCCTCAACTTGTGTGCTGATGACAACTAACCAGCAAATGATTATACTGTAATAATATAATGGTCTTATTCTTATCAGGTGACATTGAATATGGCTGCTCACTCCCAGACACCGGAGACACCGGAGAAAAAATCCAGTATAATTTAGCGCATTAGCCATGTTGACAGCTCCGGAGGGATATAAAGATAGACTGAAATACAATCATAAACATCAGTTCCCTTTCAATTGTGACGGCCCTGGCCCCATATATTGTCCTGGCCTGTACTAATATCTGTTTCCCTGTCTGCAGAGAGGCCTCCTGCTGGACAGGGTTACTAATCAGTAGAATGCAGGTCAGCTGGTGGACAGCTGATTGTGCCCCACCTGGTTCCAGGATCCAGGGCATAAGAGACCCATGCAGGCCTCAGTATGGAGGCCCCCTTCTAGGCACCATTATTTTCTATCTTATTTGTTTGTTCCTTGTTTCACACCATGCAACACTCACCTCACCACTTTCCACTACACTCACATTACACCACAGATTTACTGACTACCACACCTCATCTTATTATTGTTATTGGCCTCATTTAGTTATAATAAAACATTTCTTATCATTTACTTTAAGATCGTGTGTGTGTCTCCCGTCTTTTGTCATGGTCATGAGCCTGGCCGTGAGTCCCGTGACACAATCTTGAAACTCATGTTCTTGGCTGATAACAACATCGTTAATTTTATTACGAGTCACATTCACTTCGCATGAATTCCAGTATAGGCAGTGCGGCTCACATGCCTGTAATAACTCTGCATAACCAGTAGGTAATGTGCGTACGCAAGGTCAATACCCGACGTAGAGCTACAATCGTTTCCACGGTCAAATTGACTCACGTTGAAATTGTATAAATCACACCACCGTTGACGTGTTTTTCTACGTACGACACGGGTAAGATCAAAATTTGATCCAAAGTACTTTCTATAAATGAGGCCCCTGGTCTCTGTGTGTGTGTGCACCTGTGTATGCGTGTACGCGCGAGTGTGTGTCTGTGTGCGTGCGTGTATTCGTGTGTGTTTGTGTGCGTGCGTCTGTGTTTGTGTGCGTGCATGTGTGTTTGTGTGTGTTTGTTGCCACTGACCCAAGCACAGGTATTCTACCTTCTCCACAACTCTTAAGGTTGGGATCAGCTGTGGAGTGACCTTTGACCTTTGACCTCTGAATCCCAAACCGTTGTATAACATGACTAACATGAAGTTGTATAACATGACATTGTATAACATGACTAACATGACATTGTATAACATGACTAACATGACGTTTTATAACATGACATTGTATAACATGACATTGTATAACATGACATTGTATAACATGACATTGTATAACATGATGTTGTAAAACATGACGTTTTATAACATGACTAACATAACGTTGTATAACATGACTAACATGACGTTGTATAACATGACATTGTATATAACATGACGTTGTATAACATGACGCTGTATAACATGACGTTGTATAACATGACGCTGTATAACATGACGCTGTATAACATGACGCTGTATAACATGACGTTGTATAACATGACGTTGTATAACATGACGTTGTATAACATGACGTTGTATAACATGACGTTGTATATACCATGACGTTGTATAACATGACGTTGTTGTATAACTTGACGTTGTATAACATGATGTTGTATAACATGACGTTGTATAACATGACGTTGTATAACATGACGTTGTATAACATGACAGACAGACACAGCAGAGCACAGATGCACTGGTCTAGGACCAGATGGTTTTGTGTGTTTTATCGTGTATTAGATTATCAGGTGTTCAAAAGCACACGTCTGTGGGGTTATCCAGTACAGGGTTGGGAGGGAGAGCAGTCAGCGTGCTTCTGTAGCCCCCCCCCCCCACCTCTGTCTTGGCTGTGAGATTCTTTATTTTGGTTCTTAGCTGGTCGGTTCAGGTGAAGAAACTGGTCGTTTATTTGGACAGAATAGAATCGGTCTTGACATGCAAAGGTAGATGTGTAAACAATAATATATTTTTTCGCAAAGACATTAATTACGACAACAACAACCATATCTGTGAAGATAATAATCATAGCAACATATTCTTTTCTCATGTAAATATCTTTAAAAGCAGAATTCCACCCTGGGAATGGAGTGTCAGTGAAAAGCTGTTGAAGACCTGTCACCATCAACACAATGAAGCTCAGTAAGGAAACATCTAACAGACATGTTCATAGATAATCATCCTCATATCTGTCAGTATTTGAATTATCAGGTGATGAAATTCCTCCTGGCGTGACTAACATGGCTGTGTGAGAAGGAGGAGGTTGTGACTCCTGAAGGCTTTTTGCGTTAACACACACACACACACAACCTCCACAGACACACACACAGACACACACAGACACACACTGCAATGTGCGATCAGCTCTGTAATGTGTGATTTTTCATGACTGAATTTCAGGCTGAGCGAAGCACAAAGGTTGAATCTAAGTCAGATGGAGGAAGTGTGATCTCTCACTAGGAGCTACTCTCTAAGTCAGATGGAGGAAGTGTAATCTCTCACTAGGAGCTACTCTCTAAGTCAGATGGAGGAAGTGTAATCTCTCACTAGGAGCTACTCTCTAGAACACCTTTCACCTAGTGGCTCTGTGAAAGAGATGGTCCCTGGAAATGAAGATAAACATAGCATGTTCTATTGAAGATATGAAACATTGTGTCCTTGAGGGGGGAGAGAGAGAGAGAGAGAGAGAGAGAGAGAGAGAGAGAGAGAGACAGAGAGAGACAGAGAGACAGAGAGAGAGAGAGAGACAGGGAGACAGGGAGGGAGACAGGGAGGGAGACAGGGAGGGAGACAGGCAGGGAGACAGGGAGACAGACAGGGAGACAGAGAGACAGGGAGACAGAGAGACAGACAGGGAGACAGGGAGACAGAGAGACAGGGAGACAGAGAGACAGGGAGACAGCGAGACAAAGAGACAGAGAGACAGAGAGACAGAGAGACAGGGAGACAGGGAGACAGAGAGACAGGGAGAAAGGGAGACAGGGAGACAGGGAGACAGAGAGACAGGGAGACAGAGAGACAGGGAGACAGAGAGACAGAGATGAGGTGGAATGCTGTGAGGAGATCTGACGCATCTTGTCGAGGTGTCGTCTCAAAAGTTGCTCTCTGCCTGGAACACGGCACAGGAAGTGAGGGAGTGACCCGTGCAGCTAACCTAACCCTAAACAGGATGCTGAACAGTCAAGCACTGTCGTGTTCACTCCTAAACAGACGTCGTGAAACAAGGGCCAGCCAGCTTCCTGTCTACAACAATGCCTGCTGCCTGAAGTGGCTGAATGAAGGGGGTAGTTGAAGTCCTCTGGTCCTGTGGTCTGAAAGATGGGGAGCATAAATCCAAAAGCTTGTGTGTTCCTCTTCCTCTCTCTTCCTCTCTCTTCCTCTCTCTTCCTCTTCCTCTCTCTTCCTCTTCCTCTCTCTTCCTCTTCCTCTCTCTTCCTCTCTCTTCCTCTTCCTCTCTCTTCCTCTTTCTTCTTCTTCCTCCTCTCTCTTCCTCTCTCTTCCTCTTCCTCTCTCTTCCTCTCTCTTCCTCTCTCTTCCTCTTCCTCTCTCTCCGTGGTGAGGTGAGACATGGTGGGTCTGCATGTGTGTGTGTGCTCCCTCATCTTCTTCATCTTCATCATCATTCTCCTCTTCCTCTTCAGATATGGGGTCCTTTCTCCGTACCTGTCAGGGTGACACAGACACACTCAGGTTTATCTCAATGCGCAGACACACACACACACACACACACACACACACACACACACACACTCACACACAGCCTCTTACACAGTCACACACCTGGATACAGTACATGCACGCACGCACAGAACACACACAGAACACAGACACACACGCGCGCACACACACACACACACACACACACACACACATACACACACACACACGCGCACGCACACACAGAATTCACACACACACACACACACACACACACGCACACACGCAAGCGCGCACGCACACACACACTCACACACAAACACTCACACACTGCCTCTTACACAGTCACACACCTGGATACAGTACATGCACGCATGCACAGAACGCACACAGAACACAGACACACAGGACTGGAACATTTAACACACACACTTCTGTTCAACCAGAGAGCTTTCCCTAGTGTTAACGAATACACACACACACACACACGCACACTCACACACACACACACACAAACACACACACACACACACCCAGCCAAACAGCTCCAGCACTGCCTCCGACCAAATTGAAATCCTATAATTCTGAATCCCCAGAAGGGAAACTAATCATGGCTGGCAATTAAAAGCAAATCCATAACCTTTACTGAATGAATGAATGAATGAATGAATGAATGAATGAATGAATGAATGGTCTTTATTGTCATTGCTATAGTACAGGTACCAAACAACGTCATTTGGGAGGGGTGGCTCCCCTGGTGCTAGGAAAGAAAAAAAAAAAGAAAGAAAAAAAAAAAAAAAGGGAAAGGAGCTGGTTTACATAAATAAAGGCTATGTACACTATCCACTATACTATACTGTACTGGACAACAGCTATCTAACACAGCTATCTAACATCGCGGTATAAACCAATTTGTGCCTTTTTGGTCTCTATTTACCTCCTTCTCTTGCTGCTTTTTCCTCCTCTCTTTCTCTGTCTAGTGAAGTTAACCCCGACCTCCCCTTTCCATTATGGATCTCTCTTCATTCCCAGAATGCCCCTGGGTGCTTTAGTCCAGCTGCACACATATACATAGACCTTTAGAGAAAGACCCATCACGAAGAGAATACTGATATCCAACTGTTCGGTGGCATACATGCTAACTATACTGCTATCCACCCCCCGCACCAACATACGGACCTTTGGGGACAGAGCCTTCAGCGTGGCCGCACCTACCCTCTGAAACTCCCTCCCCAAAGTGATCCGCAACGCCCCCACCCTGGACTCCTTCAAATTAGCCCTCAAAACACATCTGTTCCCCCACCAAATGGCTGTGAGCTCCACAGAGCTTTTGTGATTTTGTTTTCTGGGGGGGTGGTGAGCTTAGGAAGGTTGGGGCACAACTGAAACTGTCCCACTGCAGCAACGGCATACATTTGACATTTTACATTTGTGACGCCTTATTCCAAAGCGACTTACAATCAATACATTTGTATACTAAGCAAGTGAACCATCAATCCACCAGTCGTAGCATTAAGAGTAATCCAGCTCAGGCCCGGGGCCATTGATAGAAGAAAAAACCTTCGTCTATCACCTTCTTCTAAACCTAGTTTTTTTGGGGGACACACTGGAGAAACAGATAAACAGTACAAGGGGTACCCCTCATATCCTCATACCCCTCATACCCTCATACCTTCATACCTTCATACCTTCATACTCTCATACCCTCATACTCTCATACCTTCATACCTTCATACCTTCATACCTTCATACCCTCATACCTTCATACCTTCATACCTTCATACCCTCATACCCTCATACCTTCATAACTTCATACCTTCATACCCCCTGGAGTAACTGAGGGCTAAGTGCCTTACTCAAGGGCACACTAGTAGTGGTGTGGTTTCAGGCGGGATTTGAACTCACAACCTTCCGATCACAAGTCCAACTCACTATCCACTAGACCACCACTACCCTCATACCCTCATACCTTCATACCCTCATACCTTCATACCATCATACCTTCCTACTCTCATACCTTCATACTCTCATACCTTCATACCTTCATACCCTCATACCTTCATACCTTCATACCCTCATACCTTCATACCTTCATACCTTCATACCCTCATACCTTCATACCTTCATACCCTCATACCCTCATACCTTCATACCTTCATACCTTCATACCCTCATACCTTCATACCTTCATACCCTCATACCTTCATACCTTCATACCTTCATACCCTCATACCTTCATACCTTCATACCATCATACCCTCATACCTTCATACCTTCATACCTTCATACCTTCATACCCTCATACCTTCATACCTTCATACCTTCATACCCTCATACCCTCATACCTTCATACCTTCATACCATCATACCCTCATACCTTCATACCTTCATACCTTCATACCTTCATACCCTCATACCTTCATACCTTCATACCTTCATACCTTCATACCCTCATACCTTCATACCTTCATACCCTCATACCTTCATACCTTCATACCTTTATACCTTCATACCTTCATACCTTCATACCTTCATACCCTCATACCCTCATACTCTCATACCTTACATACCTTCTCATACATACATTCATACTCTCATACCTTCATACCTTCATACCTTCATACCTTCATACCCTCATACCTTCATACCTTCATACCTTCATACCTTCATACCCTCATACCTTCATACCCTCATACCTTCATACCTTCCTACTCTCATACCTTCATAGTCTCATACCTTCATACCCTCATACCTTCATACCCTCATACCTTCATACCTTCATACCTTCATACCTTCATACCCTCATACCTTCATACCCTCATACCTTCATACCCTCATACTCTCATACCTTCATACCTTCATAATAATTTACAATAATTTAATTAATAATAATTTTGCCATTTAGCAGACGCTTTTATCCAAAGCGACTTACAATTACGAATTACAGGGACATTCCCCCTGGAGTAACTGAGGGCTAAGTGCCTTACCCAAGGGCACACTAGTAGTGGTGTGGCTTCAGGCGGGATTTGAACTCACAACCTTCCGATCACAAGTCCAACTCACTATCCACTGGACCACCACTACCCACTACATACCTTCATACCCTCATACCTTCATACCTTCATACTCTCATACCTTCATACTCTCATACCTTCATACTCTCATACCTTCATACTCTCATACCTTCATACTCTCATACCTTCATACTCTCATACCTTCATACCCTCATACCCTCATACCTTCATACCTTCATACTCTCATACCTTCATACTCTCATACCTTCATACCCTCATACCTTCATACCTTCATACCCTCATACCTTCATACCTTCATACTCTCATACCTTCATACCTTCATACTCTCATACCTTCATACCTTCATACCTTCATACCTTCATACCCTCATACCTTCATACCTTCATACCCTCATACCTTCATACCCTCATACCTTCATACCTTCATACCCTCATACCTTCATACCTTCATACTCTCATACCTTCATACCTTCATACTCTCATACCTTCATACCTTCATACCTTCATACCTTCATACCCTCATACCTTCATACCTTCATACTCTCATACCTTCATACCCTCATACCTTCATACCTTCATACCCTCATACTCTCATACTCTCATACCTTCATACCCTCATACCTTCATACCTTCATACCCTCATACCTTCATACCCTCATACCTTCATACCCTCATACCTTCATACCCTCATACCCTCATACCTTCATACCCTCATACCTTCATACCCTCATACCTTCATACCCTCATACCCTCATACCCTCATACCTTCATACGCTCATACCTTCATACCCTCATACCTTCATACCCTCATACCTTCATACCCTCATACCTTCATACCCTCATACCCTCATACCTTCATACCCTCATACGCTCATACCTTCATACCCTCATACCTTCATACCCTCATACCTTCATACCCTCATACCTTCATACCCTCATACCTTCATACCCTCATACCTTCATACCCTCATACCTTCATACCCTCATACCTTCATACCTTCATACCTTCATACCCTCATACCTTCATACCCTCATACTCTCATACCTTCATACCTTCATAATAATTTATAATAATTTAATTAATAATAATTTTGCCATTTAGCAGACGCTTTTATCCAAAGCGACTTACAATTACGAATTACAGGGACATTCCCCCTGGAGTAACTGAGGGCTAAGTGCCTTACCCAAGGGCACACTAGTAGTGGTGTGGCTTCAGGCGGGATTTGAACTCACAACCTTCCGATCACAAGTCCAACTCACTATCCACTAGACCACCACTACCCACTACATACCTTCATACCCTCATACCTTCATACCTTCATACTCTCATACCTTCATACTCTCATACCTTCATACTCTTGTAGGAGTGACGGCAATAACAGGACGATGTAGTCGGTTTGCCGGTAGAAAAACAATCATGTGCTTTATTCTCACTCTCTGCATGCGTACTGACAACAACAACCATTCATTCAACTCTGTCCCACTTATATCCCGTCATATCCCCCGCTAAGCAGCCTGGGTGATTGAGTCAACACCAACATATAAGAATGCTTTGTTACAAGGCTGGAACGCCGTGAATTAGGAATACTTTGCTCCGCTAGGGAGCGGTCACTACACACGTCCCCCCAGAATTCACAAGAACCGGCCCCAAAAAACGGTCAGGGACTCTGATAACTCGCCCAAAGCGACTCTGGCGCCCTTGAGCAGGCACAGGAGACCGAGGCAGGGGAAAAACCACAGGCGAACGTTTGGCCGGCCTCAGAAGGCAGGGCAGGGGGTCTGCAGGAGCTAGGGTCGGGGCTGTTTTAACAGGGGGGCGACCGCGGCGGGGCGGGAGGGCCACCTCGACGGGACGGTCCAAGTCCAGATGAGCTGGCTTAAGGCGATCCACCGAGATGCGTTCCTTACTACCCCCCATGTCGATAATAAAGAATTTGTCGCCTGTCTCCACGACCCGGTAGGGACCATCATAGGGCGGTTGCAGGGGGGCTCGATGGGCGTCTTGGCGGATGAAGACATACCCCGATGCCTTCAGATCAGGCGGGACACGTACTTTAGGAACGCCGTGGCATGAGGTAGGGATTGGCCGGAACGACTTGGCCTTGTCCAGCAGAGCACTTCGCTGTTCTGGTGCTGACCAGGGGACCGTAGCACAAGGGAGGAAATCCCCCGGAACCCGGAGGGGTTGGCCGTACACCAGCTCAGCAGAGGATGAAAGAAGGTCCTCTTTAGGTGCAGTACGGAGTCCCAGCATCACCCAAGGAAGCCTGTCGACCCAGCCGCCGCCCCGGAGATCGGCTTTAAGAGCAGCCTTCATGGACCGGTGAAAACGTTCACACAGGCCATTAGCCTGTGGGTGATAAGCCGTAGTGCGGTGGAGGGAGACACCCAGCTGCTGACTAATGGAAGTCCATAAGCCAGAGGTGAACTGGGCCCCCCGATCAGAGGACAGGTCTGAGGGGACCCCAAACCGGGCGACCCAGGTGCCGATGAATGCGCGGGCCACCTCAACTGTGGTAGTCTCCGTCAGTGGGACGGCCTCTGGCCAACGGGTGGTTCTGTCCACCATCGTCAGAAGGTGAGTGTACCCCCTGGAGGCGGGAAGGGGACCCACCAGATCAATGTTGACGTGGTCGAAGCGTCTTTCAGGGACCGTGAACCGCTCCAGCGGGGCCTTAACATGACGATGGACCTTTGCCCGTTGGCATGGCACGCAGGTCCTGACCCACCCACCAATGTCAACCTTCATCCTGGGCCAGACGAATTTCGCTGCAATCAGGCGCTGCGAAGGTTTCCTGCCTGGGTGTGAGAGGCTATGTATGGCCTCGAAAACTTGCCGTCTCCAAGCATGTGGAACTATTGGGCGCGGCTGCTCCATGGACACGTCACAAAGCAGCGTCGTGCCGTCGTCGCTGAAGGGGATGTCCGCCAACTGGAGGCCAGAAACTTTAGTCCTGTATTCCTGGATGTCTGGGTCCGAAGCCTGATCCGCAGCCATACGGGTGTAGTCGATGCCGAGATGGACAGCCCCGATAGTGGCACGAGAGAGGCAGTCAGCTACGGGGTTGTCCTTTCCCGCCACATGCCGAATGTCTGTAGTGAACTCTGAGATATAAGCCAGATGACGCTGCTGCCTGGCAGACCACGGCTCCGACACCTTAGCCATGGCAAAAATCAACGGTTTGTGGTCCACAAAAACCGTGAATGGACGAGCCTCCAGCAGGAACCGGAAGTGCCTGATTGCCAAGTACAGGGCGAGGAGCTCTCGGTCAAAGGTGCTGTATTTTTGCTCACTGGAGCGGAGTTGTCGGCTGAAAAATGCCAGGGGTTGCCAAACCCCCTTGACCAGCTGTTCGTAAACGGCTCCGACGGCATAATCTGAGGCATCAGTTGTCAAGGCCACGGAAGCCTCAGGCACAGGGTGAGTCAGCATGGTCGCGCTCGCGAGGGCTTCCTTGGTGTCTGAGAACGCCTTTGACATTTCGTCGGACCATTCGATGATGTGCTTAGGGGTCTTGCCCTTGAGAGCCCCATGCAGGGGGCGCATTAGGTGGGCAGCCTGAGGGATGAATCGATGGTAGAAATTCACCATTCCCAGGAACTCCTGTAAAGCTCTAATGCTGGTAGGGCGTGGGAGCTGCAGCACAGCGTCCACCTTTGATGGCAGCGGGACCGCCCCAGCAGTAGTGATGTGGTGGCCGAGGAAATCCATGGCAGGCAGTCCAAACTGGCACTTTGCTGGGTTGATGATTAATCCATGTTCCCGGAGGCGACTGAAGAGGAGACGGAGGTGGGATAGGTGCTCTGCCTTGGACGTGCTGGCTATCAAGATATCGTCTAGGTAGACAAACACAAAAGGCAGGTTGCCCAGCATGGCGTCCATCAATCTCTGAAAGGTCTGGGCGGCATTCTTGAGGCCAAACGGCATCCTCAAAAACTCAAACAGTCCGAATGGTGTTATAACCGCTGTCTTAGGGACGTCCTGAGGGCTAACTGGCACCTGGTGGTATCCCCGTACCAAATCCACTTTAGAAAAAATAGACGCGCCCGCTAGATGGGCTGAAAAGTCTTGAATGTGTGGAACGGGGTAACGGTCAGGTGTGGTGACATCATTTAGGCGCCGGTAGTCGCCGCACGGACGCCAGCCTCCGTTGGACTTGGGAACGAGATGGAGAGGCGAGGCCCAGGGACTGTCAGAACGGCGAATGATGCCAAGTGTCTCCATGGCTGCAAACTCCTCTTTCGCGATGGTGAGCTTGTGTGGGTCGAGGCGACGGGCCCTGGCATGCACTGGTGGGCCTTCCGTGGAGATGTAATGCATGACGCCGTGTTTGGTGGCAGCGGCCGAGAAGGTAGGTGTTGTGATGTCTGAGAACTCCAATAGAAGAGGGGAGAACTCATCAGCCGGCGAGACAGCACTGGACAGCTTCATTGTGGCTGCGTCACTGCGCTCACATGACAAGGAGCCGAACGTCTCAGCATTGACGAGTCGGCGGTTCCCCACGTCCACCAGGAGGCTGTTAGCGCAGAGAAAGTCAGCGCCTAAGAGGGGAGTAGACACTTTGGCCAACACAAAACTCCAGGTAAAACGCTGGTCAGCAAAACACAAACCCACAGTGCGCCTGCCGAAGGTAGCGATTGCACTGCCATTGGCAGCCTCAAGGGAGGGCCCTCGTTTCGCTGTTTTAATGTCTATTGCTGATACAGGCAGCACGCTCACCTGGGCCCCCGTGTCACATAGAAACCGGCGGCCAGAGAGGGAGTCAGTGACGTACAGCAAGCCTGCAGAATGGCCGGCACCCACAGCTGCTAATGAGTGGCGGCCTGTGCGTTTCCCGACACACTGAAGTTGCATGGTGGTAGGCACTTCTTAGCTTTGTTCCCGAATTTTGCATGGTAAAAGCACAACCCCGCCGGCCTCACCCGGCGGGCCACAGCAGTAGCGGAGATGGACAGTGGTTGGAACCCATGATACTCATCCATGGTGGCTGTAAAACACCTCTTCCCAGCTGAGAAAAATATATCCGCTTCCTTGGCTAGCTGACGAAAGTCTGTTTTGATTGAATTAGCCATAGAAAAACGAACCTGGTCTGGTAACTGTTGCAGAAAAAGCTCTTTAAAAAGAAAACACGGCTGATGGTCGCCCAGCAGAGCTAGCATGTGGTCCATCAGTTCAGAGGGTTTTGTGTCACCGAGCCCAGGGAGAGAGAGGAGCTGGCGTGCACGTTCAGATTCAGACAGACAAAAAGTATCGATGAGGTGTGCCTTCAAGGTAACATATTTGTGCTGTGCCGGTGGGTTTTCAATAAGACTCACCACTCTCGCTGCCGTTGAATTGGTAAGAGCTGCTACCACGTAGTAGTATTTGGTATTATCCACGGTAACATCTCTGAGGGCGAATTGAGCTTCAGCTTGTGCAAACCATGCTATGGCATTTTGTTCCCAAAACTCGGGCAGCTTGAGTGAAACTGCGTTTGTTGTCATGTTCAATGATCTCCGAAAACGTTCGAGAGAAATTCAGGGTCACCAATGTAGGAGTGACGGCAATAACAGGACGATGTAGTCGGTTTGCCGGTAGAAAAACAATCATGTGCTTTATTCTCACTCTCTGCATGCGTACTGACAACAACAACCATTCATTCAACTCTGTCCCACTTATATCCCGTCATATCCCCCGCTAAGCAGCCTGGGTGATTGAGTCAACACCAACATATAAGAATGCTTTGTTACAAGGCTGGAACGCCGTGAATTAGGAATACTTTGCTCCGCTAGGGAGCGGTCACTACACTCTCATACCTTCATACCCTCATACCTTCATACCTTCATACTCTCATACCTTCATACCCTCATACCTTCATACCCTCATACCTTCATACCTTCATACTCTCATACTTTCATACTCTCATACCTTCATACTCTCATACATTCATACCTTTATACCTTCATACCTTCATACCCTCATACCCTCATACCTTCATACTCTCATACCTTCATACCCTCATACCTTCATACCTTCATACCTTCATACCTTCATACCCTCATACCTTCATACCTTCATACCCTCATACCTTCATACCCTCATACCTTCATACCTTCATACTCTCATACCTTCATACCCTCATACCTTCATACCTTCATACCCTCATACTCTCATACCTTCATACTCTCATACCTTCATACCCTCATACCTTCATACCTTCATACCTTCATACCTTCATACCTTCATACCCTCATACCTTCATACCCTCATACCTTCATACCATCATACCCTCATACCTTCATACCCTCATACGCTCATACCTTCATACCCTCATACCTTCATACCCTCATACCTTCATACCCTCATACCTTCATACCTTCATACCTTCATACCCTCATACCTTCATACCCTCATACCTTCATACGCTCATACCTTCATACCCTCATACCTTCATACCCTCATACCTTCATACCCTCATACCTTCATACCCTCATACCTTCATACCCTCATACCTTCATACCTTCATACTCTCATACCTTCATACCCTCATACCTTCATACCCTCATACCTTCATACCCTCATACCTTCATACCCTCATACCTTCATACCCTCATACCTTCATACCTTCATACCTTCATACCTTCATACCCTCATACCTTCATACCCTCATACCCTCATACCTTCATACCCTCATACCTTCATACCTTCATACCCTCATACGCTCATACCTTCATACCCTCATACCTTCATACCATCATACCTTCATACCCTCATACCTTCATACTCTCATACCTTCATACCCTCATACCTTCATACCTTCATACCCTCATACGCTCATACCTTCATACGCTCATACCTTCATACGCTCATACCTTCATACCTTCATACCCTCATACCTTCATACCTTCATACCCTCATACCTTCATACCTTCA
>NC_137681.1:31327192-31329692 GCF_963989245.1 Nansenia antarctica | reverse complement strand
TGCCTTCCTGGCCAGGGCGAGGGTGGCAGCCTCCCGTCGGAGGCCGGCCGGTGCTATTCCCGCGAGGACTGGCAAGAGGGACACAGGGGTAGGCTTCAAGCATCCAGTTATTATTCGGAGGGAGGTATTGATAGCCACGTCGACCTTTCTCGCATGAGGGCTTCTGCTCCAGACTGGGGCGCAGTATTCTGCTGCGGAGAAGACCAGGGCTTGGGTGGATATTCTTAGCGTCTTAGCGGAGGCTCCCCAGGTTGTACCAGCAAGGCGGCGGATCAGCGCGGCCCTGGCCCTGCGCGGCCCTGAACTAGGCTGATACTCTTCAGAGAAGTAATAGACCTTATAGAATAGTACTTTCTTTGTTATTGTGGTGCCAAACATTTACTACAACAAAGTGCTATTCATTTTGATCTGTTTGAATGAAAACGACGGAACGTATTCTTTCTGAAAAGCGACCTATGTCTAGTCTGCCTTCACTCAGACATGCCCAATCACTGAGAAATATGTGTCACGTTCTAATGCTTTGGTCCTACATGTCGGGATCTGATGTAATGATCTGACTTTTCTTTCGAAAAATGTGAATACGGTACACTTCTGTGTTGTTGAAAATCAATGACTAGTCAACTAACACAGCTTGTTTTGTGAGCCTGCTGACAATGTAAAGTAGTTCAGATTCAGATTCAGATTCAGATAACGTTTATTGCCATTATGCTTGACACATGAAGGAATTTGCTTTGGCATTTACAGAAGGTGCATTTATGCTTTTTTCACATAAACATGAACAAAACAAGTACAAATACAAATGCAAAGACAGGCAAAAACAGGACAACACAGGACAGACAGTGCATGAATAGTGCTGTATTAAAGTGCAGTGCAGAGTTATTCAAGGTCCAGTGCATGTTCAGTCCTGGGCAGACTTGGAGGCGGGGGGAGGGGGAAGCCAGAGTCATTTAGCAGCCTGGCGGCTGAGGGGAAGAAACTGAGCCTGTGGCGGGCCTTTAATGCCTTAGGCAGCCGCAACCTTCTTCCAGAGGGAAGCAGGGTGAGGAGGCCGTGGCCGGGGTGGAAGGGGTCTGCCATGATCTTCCTTGCCCTCCTCAGAGCCCTGGTGTCATGCAGGGAGTTGAGGGAGGGCAAGGGACAGCCGATCACCCTCTCTGCTGAGCGTATTACCCGCTGCAACTTGGCCTTGTCCTTGGTCGTTGCAGCAGGGAACCAGGTGATGATGGAGTGGGTGAGGATGGACTCTATGATGGCCGTGTAAAACTGGACCATCATGGACCTCGGCAGCCTGAATTTCCTCATCTGCCGGAGGAAGAACATCCTCTTCTGGGCCTTCTTCGTGAGGGCCTCGGTGTTCCGCTCCCACTTAAGGTCCCGGGAGATGGTCATGCCTAGAAAGCGGCATGTGTTCTAGTTAACTAGGTAACAATGTAAAGTAGTGTTCTAGTTAACTAGGTAACAATGTAAAGTAGTGTTCTAGTTAACTAGGTAACAATGTAAAGTAGTGTTCTAGTTAACTAGGTAGCAGTGGGGATTACTCACCCAATCCATTGCGTTGCAGTATTCTGGCTTGACTAGCGAGTTTTGTGTTGTGATTCTCAACAACGTTGAAACGTAATTCAGTTTTGATTGGTTGCCGACATGCGGACCAAATAATCAGACTGTGTCACAAATGAAATGATGCTAGGAAAAACAACCTTTTTCAACACGATGTCCAAGAGACTACACGGAACAACTGTATCCATAACAACTCTGTTTCTCCGACATTTATGCTCACTCACCAGCAATGTTATTCTTGGTCAACTCTGAGCCTCCGAAAAGCCTCCCTGCATTCTTCCACCCTCACCCACTAAAGCAGAGCGTGTTTACAGAGATGGAGAGAGGCAGGCTGGGGGGTTATAGAGATGGAGAGAGGCATGCTGGGGGGTTATGATGGTGATTATGACTTCATAGACATGAGGCCCTGTGAAGCACTGCCAGACCCTCAGATCAGTCCTCAGATCAAAGCCAGATAAGAGCGGTGGATTATGGGAACCAGGAGTCGTGACTACCAAAAGTGGAATCCACTTCCTCAGAGAGCTGGGATGAGGACAGCGGGGGCGTTTATGTCATTGACTCTTTTGCCCTCAGTTGGGAGCGATGAAACGCTTTCGTCTTGGTCACAGCTTGGTTATCTATGGAGCCCCCCTGGGGTCACATGGTAGAAAAAAAATATTTGATGGGTGAATCCGTTCCCTCGGTTTTGTAATTCCCTCGGTTTAGTAATCCGTTCCCTCTGTTTAGTAATCCGTTCCCTCAGTTTAGTAATCCGTTCCCTCTGTTTAGTAATCCGTTCCCTCGGTTTAGTAATTTGTTAGGGTTAGGGTTATGGTTATGGTTAGGGTTAGGGTTAGGGTTAGGGTTAGGCCCTACGAGCCAGATTGATCGCAAGGAAGAGGGTTAGGGTTAGGGTTAGAATCCTTGCGATCGTTCTGGCTCGTAGGGCCTAACCCTAACCCTA
>NC_137681.1:31252192-31322192 GCF_963989245.1 Nansenia antarctica | reverse complement strand
AACCTTAACCCCTTAATCTCTGGGCCCACGTCCAACCCTCTACTCTCTGTCTGTCTGCTTCAACCCTCTACTCTCTGTCTGTCTGCTTCAGGGGAGGCTAACGGAGGTAGAAATTGGAGGACGGGCTCGTTGTAATGCCTGGAAAAGCATAAGGGACGGTAACTGTATCAAACACATGATCCTGCTCCACCAGCCTGTTGACTTTGTTTGTTTAACTTTGACTTGAATCAAATCAATCACATCAAAATGTGAGAAGCTGTAATGAAAAGCATTCCTCTTCTGCAGTAATCGCGTCTCAGCGTTTGTTCTCAGGCTATTTGGGTTTTAATGATCCCCTCTGGCCCCCCGACAGCTAATCCTGCTGAGGGTCTGCATCTCTCCAACGCTTCACACGGCGCGGAGAAGTCAACAACAGTTGCATCATCAGAATTCAGAATCAGAATCAGAATGAGAATCACAATCAGAGTCAGAATCAGAATCGCTTTCACTACATCCAGTGTACAGGCACACCAGAGTTACATTCTTAGGCTCAGGTTCTCCGACATTGGCATTGCAGCAGGATACAAAATCAACAATAATAGAATAAAGTAAGATAAGTAAGGTAAGTAATAATAAAGTAGAATAAGGCGATAGAGTGATAAAGTGATGGTAGTCGACACAAAGCATCGGGACCTGCAGTAGAACAGTCGTGAAAAGGTTACAATGAGATGAAGTGCAATATCATACAATATGTGACGCGATCTGGTGGAATGATCAAGGAGGGGGAAAAGTCATTTTTCTGTTTTTTACATATGCTTAAACTACAGATTGGAAGCTTTCAAATGATGTGTCATACATACGACATCGGGAAAAAATGTAAGACAACATGAGTATTTGAAACTATTTTAGTATTTTAACCCTGAAAACTAAATCCTGAGGAAACGGCCTTCAAAGATTTTGGACTTTTTCACACCTTCACACAGGCAGGTAATGGGCGGTAACAATAGCTGGTCAACCCCACCCCCAACCGCTCCCCCTCTAGCTTGACAGCTATCAGCTGTCAATACTGGTCACTGGGTCAAGCCGCGTGCACACCACGGACCGTGACCCACCGTTCTGGCGCAACCTGGTGGGATGGACTTGACGTACTTCAACGTGCGATGCAGATGCAAAGCTCTACTCGTGTTGCTAGCGAAGTTTCCCACAGAAGTGGGGAAAAAAACGTCAGATTAGATATATAAACGGGTTATTTTGATAAACTGGACACATTTTGTGAATATATATGGTTACTTTCTCGCCTGAAAACATATAAAAACTTCATAAAATGACATATTAACACTTGTAGAGCCAAATTACAGATTTTAGCCAATGGCGGCCAAAATTGGCGAGAGGCGAGAGCTCCGGGCAAGAAACTACTTCCGGTTTACTTCCGGATCCAACGCAACGCAAAAAGCAGAATTTTTTTGACTGATTGCCGCACCCTGACGGTCAAGAAACGCAATGCAGAGCAAGGCAACTGATCAACGCAACAGCCCCATTGAGATGAATGACTTCCGGTGCAACGCAATGGCCCTGTGTGCACGCAGCTTTAGACAGCTATAGTTATACAGCTATAACATTATTACCTAGCAAGGTATTACCTAAGCTAATTACCCAGCTTATTATTATTTATGGTTGTTGTAACTGTTATTGTTAGTCTTTTAATGATACAAAAAAGTCTTCAATCAGAATCAGAATTTATTTTACAGTACACAAGAATAGGTAGGATAAAGATATCACTGTAAATATTGTGTCATACACAGAATATGGGCACACTTCACAAACACTTCACACCAATATTGCACGTCACGTCATGTCGACCAAAGCACATCTAATAAAAATAAAAAATATATGGGCACACTTCACAAACACTTCACACCAATATTGCACGTCACGTCATGTCGACCAAAGCACAAAAAAAGTGTACCAAATCACAGTACTGCAATCAGAATGAACCATGTAAAAAGAGTAAGAGTAAAAAAGTGGCACGTTATTACAGTGATAAATTGCTCCTATCCGAGGCACAGAGTTACAGCTCAAATCTAGACTTTATAAAATAACATCAGGCATCACTAATATTAAGGAGGAAAAAGCAGAACAATAGTGCGGCAAGCTGTGCAAAGTACAATCAGTGTGCAATTCCTGCATTCCTCCTGTGTGTTTCTCCTGCAGCTACATACGGACAGACTTTTTCTGAGGTGCCTTTTTCAGAGGTGCTGTGGAGTCTGGTGGGCAGGGGCATGTAGTGTCTTTCGCCTCATCAGTACAGAATTCTCTGATCTTGTCAAAAAGGTACTTCTGTCTGGCCACGTCAAGTCCGGGTGGGGCTTGCACGGGAAGATCACCTCTGGGGGGCTTGACATCAGTGTGTTTCAGTAGCTGAAACTCGACTGGTTCTGCCCCGTCGTATTCCCTGGCTATAACCACGCCAGGTTTCCGAGCATCAAAGCTGCAACAGAATGAAGACAATGCATTAAATGATTGCCCACAGTTAATGATATTATATGACCGCCATACTATGTTCATAAAATGAAATAGGTTAATACATGACAATGAATTACCTGAAGTGCTGGTAACTCTTAATCTGTGGGAGCTTTCGGAAGTAGCCACCAAGATGCTTTTGCCAGTCGTAGGTTTGAACCAGCACGGTGCCATTCTCCAGGCCTACAAGCTGGGGGATGTTGACGTGTTTCACTGGAGAGCTGGCCCTCACGACTTTAACAATGTCATCCAAAGTGTCCACTCTGGTCTTCCTGAAGCACTGCTTGATAAGGCCAAAGCACCAGTAGGGGCCAAACTTGGTGTGGCCTGCAATCAGGAAGTGGAGGCCCAGTGTCTTGTGAAGGCCATGCATGGTCCGCCATGCACAGTACCACAGCATGAAGTTGTTCTTGTTTTGGCCACTGCAGTTGTCACAGTTCAGGTCCACGTATGTTTCTCCAACTCCATACTTCTCGAAGAAGTGATGCAGGTAATTGATGACTGCGTTGCTGCCCTTACTCGATGCCATCCCTTCATCGATGAGGTAGTTCACCTGCTTAGGCATCCCTTCGCAGGAGACACCAAAGAGGCCGCACTTGCGTGGAGTCAGAAAGTACATGGGCCCTGGTTGATGAGGGTCAGTGGGGTAGTGGACCTAAGAAAGAGAGGCAAAAGAGGAAGAGAAGAAAAAGATTAGATGCAGTGAAAAGTAACATCACAGAGGTGTGTGTGTGGGTAAATGAAATTCAATCAACCAAATCAACAGTGTCATAGGATGAAGTTATTCTCACCTGTTGTGCAAAATCAAAACTGTAGTGCATTGTGATTTCCTTGCTTGCTGGTGTGGAGGGGCCAAGAGAGAGCTGCAATTCCTCACAGACCTTCGCACATGCAGCATTCATTTTCTGGTAGAAAGAACGCTCCTTTGCAACACGGTCTAGATGCTGCTCCTGCTTCTTCAGCTTGGCTGATTTCACCACATCCGGCAGATTGGCACTTCGGAACACTTGGTAGTTGTTCCTCTGGCACTCCCAGCACAGATCTGTCCGGGGTTTGGTGCTGGTTATTTCAGGGAGCAATTGCTTCCACAGATTTCGGAAGCCTTGCGTACTAACAACACGTTGCTCTGCAAAAGAAGATTTTTTGAGTATGAGATTGGATTGCTCAGTCAATGCTACGTGTTGATTCATGTTCAATGCAATGGCAAAATGTGATGATGTAACAATCATGCTATTATCACATGAATGCCATTCCCATGTGCTTAACATAATCTATTCTATAGTCTCAATGAATGTGCCTTTTTTTAAACAAACCCCCCCCATTGTATTGGCAATAGCAACTTCAGGCTCATGAATCTGAATTTGTTAATTGCATGGCTATCACAGTGTATACACAGGGCCTGGCTGTTAACACAGCCATCAGTCAAGTCATTTTAAAAAGTTGTTTTAGCATATTTAACACAATGTAACATATTTTACATTGTTACATTTCTGTAATCTTGGATTGTAGTCCCACACACACATTTTACATACCAGATTTTTGCAGAGCATCATTGTAGAGACGCCAGACGGAGGTTTTGGTGACATTGGACGGCAGCAGTTTAGCACTGTAGTCCCTGTGTCCAGGGTGTCTGCCAGGTAGAATAATGGCGTGATCTTCAGCGTAGTTTTTGATGAATTTCACGACTCCATCGATGTCATCTTTTGTGTGAAAGTTTTTGTTTTTTCGACATGTCTTTCTCTCGCGTGGCAGAGCACCGTGCTCCTGGTGCTGTCATGCCAAAACCTGCCGCTGCCAAAAGCTGCCGGGGGTGCGGCCTAACGCGTCACGACCAGCTGGCACGCGCACGCGTCACGACCAGCTGGCGACTGTGACGCGTCAGTCTAGTGTTTTCAGGCGAGAAAGTAACCATATATATTCACAAAATGTATCCGGTTTATCAAAATAACCCTTATATCTATCTGATCTGACGGTTTTTTTCACAACGTTATTACTAGTCACTTTAAGGCCCAGGAGGGAGTTAGCGATTAGCGATGTTTAGCTTAGCTTAGTTTAACAGAAGTATCTTCACTTTTAACATGACTTCCCGTGGTCGTAGAGGGCTGGTCGACGGCTTAAAATGACCGTGTAGACCTGTAGACCTTATCCAGCTATAGTCTTGTGTTTCTACCCCGGGCATAGCCGGTGTTATTCACGGACAAACACTCCTGTTAGAGTGGTTCTAGTACACTGGACATAGGTAACACATAGAGAGGCTCTATACACTGACATAGGTAACACATAGAGAGGCTCTATACACTGACATAGGTAACACATAGAGAGGCTCTATACACTGACATAGGTAACACATAGAGAGGCTCTATACACTGACATAGGTAACACATAGAGAGGCTCTATACACTGCCATAGGTAACACATAGAGAGGCTCTATACACTGACATAGGTAACACATAGAGAGGCTCTATACACTGCCATAGGTAACACATAGAGAGGCTCTATACACTGCCATAGGTAACACATAGAGAGGCTCTATACACTGACATAGGTAACACATAGAGAGGCTCTATACACTGCCATAGGTAACAACATCTCTTCTAAGCCCAGTTTATTTCGTTCTCTATTGGTTAAGTGCTCCCGGTTTCAAAAGAAAGAAACGGAGGTCTGATCAGCAGATCATTTTCTCATAAAGTTGCAAACGCAACTCAGCAATTCAACTTAATAAAAAAAAATCGCGTTTCGTTCAAGATCCATTAGAGTAGGACATGTACAGTTATGATAACTACAGTCATATGTAATTTTTGGACTAGTATAGTAGTTGATATTGTAATAAAACGTGCCAATGTCAGACGATGAACAAACACACCACGAGTCCACACTGATTCAGAAAACCGAATAAACTTTATATATAAATACACAACACTTCAGGGGGATAACGTTTGCAAAAGAACTGTACAGGTTACAATCAGGTATATAATAATAGTTAGGGAGTAACATATCATTCACAAATTCAACTATAATAGAACAGATAAATACACAGATAGCCCTGCTACGTCCTCCGTGAGGGCCCGTTCCCCTGTACATAAGTCCCTGTCCAGCCCTGCTACATCCTCTGTGAGGACCACCTCTACCACATCCTGGTGGTGTGTCTGAGGTGGTGGTGTGTCTGAGGTGGTGGTGGTGGTGGTGTGTCTGAGGTGGTGGTGGTGGTGTGTCTGAGGTGGTGGTGGTGTGTCTGAGGTGGTGGTGGTGTGTCTGAGGGGGTGGTGGAGGGTTGGGGTAACATCTGGGAGGTTAGGGGATAACATCTCGAGGGTTGGGGGTAACATCTGGAGGGTTGGTGGGTAACATCTGGGGGGTTAGGTAACATCACACCAATCAGCTCTCCTGTTGAGGTAAGCAATAACCATCTTGTTAGTGTAAACACACAAACAAGCACAGATATGTACAGTCAAAATAACATTTTGTGAGTAAACACATTTCTAAATAATCCCTATTCAATGTGACTTACCAGTGTACTGGGTGGATGGGGATGAAAGGTAACTGTCCAGATGTAATTTTGTCCAAAACATCTTGGTGCTGTGTGAATGAATGAGCATACATTTAATGTATTAGTAATGAAACAATCAATATGAACATTTAAAAATAACAATGATGTAATTGTGGCTCATACTTGCAGTAGCCTGAGGTAGAGGTGGTCCTCACGGAGGAGGTAGAGGTGGTCCTCACGGAGGATGTGGTAGAGGTGGTCCTCTCTGAGGATGTGGTAGAGGTGGTCCTCACGGAGGATGTGGTAGAGGTGGTCCTCACGGAGGATGTAGCAGGGCTGGACAGGGACTTATGTACAGGGGAACGGGCCCTCACGGAGGACGTAGCAGGGCTATCTGTGTATTTATCTGTTCTATTATTGTTGAATTTGTGAATGATATGTTACTCCCTAACTATTATTATATACCTGATTGTAACCTGTACAGTTCTTTTGCAAACGTTATCCCCCTGAAGTGTTGTGTATTTATATATAAAGTTTATTCTGTTTTCTGAATCAGTGTGGACTCGTGGTGTGTTTGTTCATCGTCTGACATTGGCACGTTTTATTACAATATCAACTACTATACTAGTCCAAAAGTTACATATGACTGTAGTTATCATAACTGTACATGTCCTACTCTAATGGATCTTGAACGAAACGCGATTTTTTTTTATTAAGTTGAATTGCTGAGTTGCGTTTGCAACTTTATGAGAAAATGATCTGCTGATCAGACCTCCGTTTCTTTCTTTTGAAACCGGGAGCACTTAACCAATAGAGAACGGAATAAACTGGGCTTAGAAGAGATGTTGTTACCTATGGCAGTGTATAGAGCCTCTCTATGTGTTACCTATGTCAGTGTATAGAGCCTCTCTATGTGTTACCTATGGCAGTGTATAGAGCCTCTCTATGTGTTACCTATGTCAGTGTATAGAGCCTCTCTATGTGTTACCTATGGCAGTGTATAGAGCCTCTCTATGTGTTACCTATGGCAGTGTATAGAGCCTCTCTATGTGTTACCTATGGCAGTGTATAGAGCCTCTCTATGTGTTACCTATGTCAGTGTATAGAGCCTCTCTATGTGTTACCTATGTCAGTGTATAGAGCCTCTCTATGTGTTACCTATTTCAGTGTATAGAGCCTCTCTATGTGTTACCTATGTCCAGTGTACTAGAACCACTCTAACAGGAGTGTTTGTCCGTGAATAACACCGGCTATGCCCGGGGTAGAAACACAAGACTATAGCTGGATAAGGTCTACAGGTCTACACGGTCATTTTAAGCCGTCGACCAGCCCTCTACGACCACGGGAAGTCATGTTAAAAGTGAAGATACTTCTGTTAAACTAAGCTAAGCTAAACATCGCTAATCGCTAACTCCCTCCTGGGCCTTAAAGTGACTAGTAATAACGTTGTGAAAAAAACCGTCAGATCAGATAGATATAAGGGTTATTTTGATCAACCGGATACATTTTGTGAATATATATGGTTACTTTCTCGCCTGAAAACACTAGACTGACGCGTCACAGTCGCCAGCTGGTCGTGACGCGTGCGCGTGCCAGCTGGTCGTGACGCGTTAGGCCGCACCCCCGGCAGCTTTTGGCAAGCGGCAGGTTTTGGCATGACTGTACCATGAAATGGTATGGAGAGTTCGGCTGCTGATCCTGAGCAAAAAAACAACAGAACGTATAAATAATAGACTAATAGCTATAGATAATGTCTGCTAGCTAGCATGGCTAACGCCACGATACATACTAGGTCATTACTACTAACAGTAACAGAACGTATAAATAACAGCACAGTAGAAATAGCTAATGTCTGCTAGCTAGCATGGCTAACGCCACGATACATACTAGGTCATTTTAACTACTAACAGTAACAGAACGTATAAATAACAGCACAGTAGAAATAGCTGATGTCTGCTAGCTAGCATGGCTAACGCCACGATACATACTAGGTCATTTTAACTACTAACAGTAACAGAACGTATACATTTTAAAGAGCTTACCCCAATACGAAGCAGAAGGTGTCACGGCAGACGTTCGTCCCCTGAATGGAGTATGATACCCTGGATAACTTGCGTTTTTTAGGCAGTTTTTTGAGACCTTGAGTCATAACGGAACGATTCATAGACGTCAAGAGAGCGCCCATAACCAGCAAGTCTTTGTTCTCTGTATCCAAAGATGCTGTATTCAACCGCGTCTCGTAGATCAGTTCAGAAGACAGTCTTTTGCTGCAAGAGATTCTCGGTCGAGCATTGTCTGTGCGTGTAAGCTTGCATTTGCACTCAAATCGTTTGATTTTGTCCAATTCGGATTCTTGCTCGGTAAACTCATTTTCAATATTCTCGTCAGACCAATCTTCGGCGAGATCAGCTATCTCAGATCGTGGTTGAAGCGAGTCTTCTTCTTCGCTATCGGAATCCGAGGAGGACAGAGGATCTGAATTGCCTCCGTGCATGTAGTCAGCAATGAACGAGGTCATCAATTCTCCATTGTCGATCCTTGTACCGGCAGCAGAAATTCTGTTGATCTCATCGGCGAGCATTTGCGATTCCATCTTGCAGTCAAACACAACACAGCACAATACAGTAAACAGACCAACATTTGGCTTTTTAACCCTCCCCCTCGCCCAGCTATTGGCTACGTCGATTGAGCTCACAGCCATTCACACCGATTGTTGTTGTTAGCTGGGCTCACGTTCCCGCCCCCAAGTTCTCAGAAGCATTCAGGCGAAAAATAAGCTTATTTTGTTGATTAAGTACACGTATTTAACTATCGTAAAACTGCTCGAAAAAATAACGAGTGGGTAGTTCAAAACCTTAACTTGTGTCTGGTGACAAAAAAACGAAATCAGATTTTTTTGGACTAAAAAACTTTGAACGCAAAATTGAAGCCTTTGCACTTTGCGCCCACATCGCAGTTCGATGACGTTGTGTCACATATAGTCCTGGGGCCTCATTCATAGAACGTGCTTAGATCAAATTTTGATCTTACCCGTGTCGTACGTAGAAAACCACGTCAACGTAGTGATTTATACAATTTCAACGTGAGTCAATTTGATCGTGGAAACGATCGTAGCTCGACGTCGAGTATTCAACTTGCTTACGCACATTACCTACTGGTTATGCAGAGTTATTATAGGCATGTGAGCCGCACTGGAAAAACGTTGCCTACTGTAATTCATGCAAGTGGCTCGTAATAAAATTAACGATGTTGTTATCAGGCGAGAAAATGAGTTTAATTCAAGATTGAAAGGGAACTAATGTTTATGATTGTATTTCAGTCTTTCTTTATATCCCTCCGGAGCTGTCTATCTCTCTTCAACATGCCTATATATACGCGCTCCAGAACGGACCTTGCCCGGCCAAGAGCTAAATGATACTGGATTTCGAGTTGAGTCGGGATGAGGGGGAATGGCACCCCCCCCTGAAATAAAAACAGTCCAAATCATCCCCCGTCTAAAACTGCCATCCCCCCTTTCCATCCCTTATGTCATTTTATCAATGAACGTGGTATTACTGCCCTCTCCCGCTTCCAGACGCACGCCTGCCCTATAATATAGTATTAACGCCCTGTGATAGCGGCTCAAATAGCGGCTGAATGAAGCCAAGTGCTATAATATAATATAATACAGACAGTACATAATATATAATAATTATATTATTATATATTATATATATTATGTATATTATGTACTGTCTGTATTATATTATATTATAGCACTTGGCTAATAATAATTCAGCCGCTATAATTGAGCCGCTATCACAGGGCGTTAATACAAACCTCATTCACCTGCGTTCATTTCCAAGTATGTTTGGTATTTATAGAAGGAAGCACGTACTCAACTTTAAATCATCTCAGCTCGTTTTATAAATAATGCTTACGACGGTTTAGAATGTGCTTACGTCAAAGTCAAAGATGAAGTTCAAGTACTTTTTACGAATGAGGCCCCTGATATGATACAGTACAGGAAGTCAAGTGTCTACGTTCGTTCTCAGGCTATTTGGGTCTACAGATCCCTCTGGCCCCTGACAGCTAATCCTGCAGAGGTTTCACATCTCCAACCCTTCACACGCTGCAGACAAGACAACAGGAGGAAGCAGAGGCTTCACCAGATAAACACAGAGCATCATGGGCCAGATAAACACAGAGCATCATGGGCCAGATAAACACAGAGCATCATGGGCCAGATAAACACAGAGCATCATGGGCCAGATAAACACAAAGCATCATGGGGATTCACCAGATAAACACAAAGCATCATGGACCAGATAAACACAAAGCATCATGGGCCAGATAAACACAAAGCATCATGGGGATTCACCAGATAAACACAAAGCATCATGGACCAGATAAACACAAAGCATCATGGGGATGCTGCTATTGTTAGCTAGCAGAACCCCTGGCATTTAATATGATTATGTCTGTGTAACATATTGAGGTTTATGTGGCCCAGCTATCGTGTGTCCTGCTACAACAACAACAGTGATTATGCCACAAATCCATTTGTCCTCCCTCCATCATTTCCTCCAATGATTAGATTTTAAATCAATTCATTTTTACCCCTTTTTGTTAGACAATAAAGCCTGTGTGTGTGTGTGTGTGTGTGTGTGTGTATGTGTATGTGTGTGTGTGTGTGTGTGTGTGTGTGTGTGTGTGTGTGTGTGTGTGTGTGTTTGTGTGTGTGTGAGGGTGTTGGCTTAAACAGGGGTTTTCCTAAAGGACCAAACCTGCCAGCCAAGCACTTCTCACTAGAACAGACGTGTCTATTTTATCTACTATAAGAGCGGGGGTCGGGGAGTCAAATGACCATAGTCTTTACAATGGGAAGCTGCTACTCACACACAACAACCACTAGTGTGTCAGTAGCCTGACTCCTACACAGAAAAACGGCAAAATAGCTTTATAATAGCATATCCTGATGTGATGTTGAAAATGTAAGGATACTGGGTGGTAGAATGCACATATCAGAAAAGTCATGAAAGGAGGGTCCTGAAATGTTATTCAATTTTTACTGACAAATGACCCAACCATGGCTGTTCTAGTGTTAAACTCCCTCGAGCAGATATCATTCTGAGTGATTTTAGGGGTTCCACTATATTCCTGTTTGGCTGGACATCATGCAGACTAGGGGTTCGTTTAGAAATGACTATTATTTTTTTTTATTTTTTTTTTACAAAATGATTATTATTATTATTATTGAACTTTGTTAACAACCTTCAGTTCAAGCTTGTTTTTCAGTCCCAAGTTGTGGGAAACAAACTGTTTAGGGGAAAAGGAGACCAGACAAATATCAAAGTGGAACCTTCAATTTGTTCCTCTGAGAAGAGAAGGGCTCAGACAACAGAGATGGAGGTGGGCTTGTCCTTGGTCTATTGGTTATAATATAATAGAATACCATTATTATGTACAGGAAAGTATGCCACAGGAAAGGCTCATCTGTGTATCTCTAGTGAGGTCACCAGAAGCTGGAGGCAGCTTTTCACATGAAAATGTAGGGGAGAATAGATTGTATTTTGCCTACCTCTAAGTGCTCCAAACCTATTCATCAAGGCCAAAGCCAGTCAGAAAGGATGTCTAGAACTTCATAACAGGAAGGAGTTCAGACAACGTTCAGACAAAAGGTCATGGCAAAACGACATGTTTATAACCACACGTCTAAAGCAGCGTCAAAACAGAATTCAAAGGCTGATCGAACCAAAACTCCTAGATCACTGTCGAGATCTCTCTAATCTTTCACAATCACAGACACGTGCTGTCTGTATGACACAACAACATTGTGTATGTAGCAGGTACGTACCTCTTCATCACCATCAGCATCAGATCACAATCCCTACTCTCCCCTGACCCAACAGCCAAACACAAGCTGGGATCCATTACATGTGCATCTGTGGAGTACATTACATTACATTACATTACATGACATTCTTGGCATTCAGCAGACGCCTTATTCTTATTCACACTTACACTCAATACATTTGACTAAGTAAGTGGATCATCAACCACCCAGACACTTGGACCGTACCACCCAGACACTTGGACCGTACCACCCAGACACTTGGACCGTACCACCCAGACACTTGGACCGTACCACCCAGACACTTGGACCGTACCACCCAGACACTTGGACCGTACCACCCAGACACTTGGACCGTACCACCCAGACACTTGGACCGTACCACCCAGACACTTGGACCTGAGGACCGTACCACCCACAGCAAAAATGGCAGTGTTAAAATTACAGTGTTAGCACTTTTCAGTGTAAAGTGTTATGATTTCAGTGTTCCTTCAAGCATGTTAACACCACTTGTTGTTAATACCCTATTGAGCACAGAGTTGGATTATGGTGTTGATCATAATTAACACTGAACACCACATCCGGGACATTTACGTGCTGTGCGTGAGGTGAGCGCTAATTGTCTCGATCTCCGCCATCTTTCTCTCTCTTGACTTGATGCAGCGAGGTGAGGTACTCAACATCGCGTCGCTCGACATTACCTTTATCAAGGTAAATTTCATCGACATGTATGTTATCATTTTTGTTAATTCGTTATATTATATATGCTTGTGTCGAAAACAGTGTATTTGTGTGGTATGAAACTTAGTTTGAGAAAGTTTAGCAAGCGTGGGGGGGCACTAGGCTAGCTAACGTTATCAACCATAAATTCAAATGACAGTGGAAAAGAATGACTCCAAATATTGACACTTTTGTGTGCATATTTATAGGCTCAAATGTAATATTTGAAAATGTGCATATTCGTTTGTGTAAGTTAACGTTACGCTAGCCTGCTAATGATATGGTCCATGCACCTGCTGGCTTTGCTAGCTATCATTAACCATAGCTGGCTGTCGAAATATGTATTATTTGATTTATTCGTTTATTGTAATTGTATTTATTTTGTATACATTTAAGTAGCACTAACTGTTATTTCCTTTCTAATGGTACATTCTGGTCGGCCATCAAGTAACCATCCACAAACCAGCAACGGTATGTTTGGCCATCTGCTAGCTTAACGTTACCTAAGAATGGTTGTATTGCTGCGCACTGAATTTCATCGACATGTATGTTATCATTTTTGTTAATTCGTTATATTATATATGCTTTTGTCGAAAACAGTGTATTTGTGTGGTATGAAACTTAGTTTGAGAAAGTTTAGCAAGCGTGGGGGGCTTTAGCTTGTTAGAGTTGACGCTGCCATGCCAAATTGTTTCACGGTGATGGAATCGGAATCCTCTTGCGCTGGGAAACTTTGGCTAACGTTAGCTAGTTTACTATCAAGGTAACGATAGCTGGGTAGCTTGCCGCCACTGCGATGAGGAACAGTGATATTCCGACATCGCCCGGACAGTATTTGACTTGGCAGTGTTATGACACGGGGGCGAGGGGGCTCAAGGACACGACAATGGAGGCAGAATACTGTGAAGCCCTGTAGGGTATTTGATGGTTGATTGGGAGTGGAGACACGTGTGCCGGTTTGGCTGAAGATCTAATTAGGGGGACAAGCCTCAGCTGCGGCGGGTGGGGGCGGGTGCTCGAGCTGTGAGGGCGGGGGAGGGCGTGTGTGAAGGCCCAGCCGTAACAGGCAGCACTATTTATAGTAAGGGCATTTTACCAGATATTTGACCAATCTGCGAAGTAAATCGTTACCAAGAAATTTCTTCACCAATGTGTTTCTAAAGGTGTGTAATAACATGTCCTAAAAGGTTGAAATTCAACTCCTGTGGGAAACCTCATAAAAAACTGCTCAAAGTTGGGGTACCGATAACCGATTTTCGAAAATTCGAAAATGCTTAAATTGGACTTGAGTAACTTTTGAGGGGTCAAACTAGGCATTTTTCATGATTCTGAGTTGATTGCAGGCATTTATTTGTCACCAAGAGCACTTCCTGGTGCAACCCCCAAACCCCCCCCACCCCCATTGGTGGTTGGCATTCAAAGTGAGGAAGTTTAAAGGTAACAGGTAACATTAGACAACATTAGACAGCACCAGCAGAGAGGCACTATCATGGGCATGGACACTTAGTCATAGGCCTCACTACATGTGGAACAATAGAACCAGGCTGCTTGAGCTACTCACACAGCCCAGCAGAGAGGTACTATCATGGGCATGGAAACAGAGTCATAGGCCTCACTACATGTGGAACAATAGAACCAGGCTGCTTCATTTACTCACACAGCCCAGCAGAGAGACACTATCATGGGCATGGAAACAGAGTCATAGGCCTCACTACATGTGGAACAATAGAACCAGGCTGCTTCAGCTACTCACTCAGCCCAGCAGAGAGACACTCAGTAACTTACCTGTTATGGAGGCCTAAAAAAGGGAGCTGAATAGCTTCACTCTCACCTCCCATTGTGGAAGAGATGTACCAACATGAGATGTACCAAGGACTACCAGAGGTGTTCAGCTAGACACACAGCCCAGAGACAACACACCTTCCATGGGTGCTGTGACTAGGCCTGTGGCCCTATGCTGGAGGTCACATGAGCTCCAGGGCCTAACTGCTACTCTGTCAGTCCGATTAGGAGTGCTCTCACTGGGCCTAGCTGTCTACCATTCACCCCTCATCTGGAGCTCTGACCTCCAGGGCCTAACTGCTACTCTGTCAGTCCGATTAGGAGTTCTCTCACTGGGCCTAGCTGTCTACCATTCACCCCTCATCTGGAGCTCTGACCTCCAGGGCCTAACTGCTACTCTGTCAGTCCGATTAGGAGTGCTCTCACTGGGCCTAGCTGTCTACCATTCACCCCTCATCTGGAGCTCTGACCTCCAGGGCCTAACTGCTACTCTGTCAGTCCGATTAGGAGTGCTCTCACTGGGCCTAGCTGTCTACCATTCACCCCTCATCTGGAGCTCTGACCTCCAGGGCCTAACTGCTACTCTGTCAGTCCGATTAGGAGTGCTCTCACTGGGCCTAGCTGTCTACCAGTCACCCCTCTTCTGGAGCTCTGACCTCCAGGTACTATGTGATACACTGCCAGTCCGATTAGGAGAGCCCTCACTGGGCCTAGCTGTCTACCAGTCACCCCTCTTCTGGAGCTCTGACCTCCAGGTACTATGTGATACACTGCCAGTCCGATTAGGAGTGACCTCACTGGGCCTAGCTGTCTACCATTCAACCCTCCTCTGGAGCTCTGACCTCCAGGTACTATGTGATACACTGCCAGTCCGATTAGGAGAGCCCTCACTGGGCCTAGCTGTCTACCAGTCACCCCTCTTCTGGAGCTCTGACCTCCAGGTACTATGTGATACACTGCCAGTCCGATTAGGAGTGACCTCACTGGGCCTAGCTGTCTACCATTCAACCCTCCTCTGGAGCTCTGACCTCCAGGTACTATGTGATACACTGCCAGTCCGATTAGGAGAGCCCTCACTGGGCCTAGCTGTCTACCAGTCACCCCTCTTCTGGAGCTCTGACCTCCAGGTAATATGTGATACACTGCCAGTCCGATTAGGAGAGCCCTCACTGGGCCTAGCTGTCTACCAGTCACCCCTCTTCTGGAGCTCTGACCTCCAGGCTCTATGTGATACACTGCCAGTCCGATTAGGAGAGCCCTCACTGGGCCTAGCTGTCTACCAGTCACCCCTCTTCTGGAGCTCTGACCTCCAGGCTCTATGTGATACACTGCCAGTCCGATTAGGAGTGACCTCACTGGGCCTAGATGTCTACCAGTCACCCCTCTTCTGGAGCTCTGACCTCCAGGCTATATGTGATACACTGCCAGTCCGATTAGGAGAGCCCTCACTGGGCCTAGCTGTCTACCAGTCACCCCTCTTCTGGAGCTATGACCTCCATGATAGTGCCTCTCTGCTGGGCTGTGTGAGTAGCTCAAGCAGCCTGGTTCTATTGTTCCACATGTAGTGAGGCCTATGACTAAGTGTCCATGCCCATCATAGTGCCTCTCTGCTGGTGCTGTCTAATGTTGTCTAATGTTACCTGTTACCTCCAAACTTCCTCACTTTGAATGCCAACCACCAATGGGGATGGGGGGGGGGGTTTGGGGGTTGCACCAGGAAGTGCTCTTGGTGACAAATAAATGCTTGCAATCAACTCAGAATCATGAAAAATGCCTAGTTTGACCCCTCAAAAGTTACTCAAGTCCAATTTAAGCATTTTCGAATTTTCGAAAATCGGGTATCGGTACCCCAACTTTGAGCAGTTTTTTATGAGGTTTCCCACAGGAGTTGAATTTCAACCTTTTAGGACATGTTATTACACACCTTTAGAAACACATTGGTGAAGAAATTTCTTGGTAACGATTTACTTCGCAGATTTTCATATGTTTCCCTTACTATTAGCTATAGTTGCTGAATGAGACAGATGTAGAATTAGATAGCTCAGAAAATGAAATAAGCAGCAATGTTTTGCACAGGTCCCTTGGAGAAAATGTTGGTTCACGTCGAGTGCAAGGGAGCCCTGAAATGGGTACGAGTACCAATGATGGATGACTGCTACGATTACTTCCAATTCATTCAAGAAGGTAGGGGCTGCCCACTCTTTTACACATCAAGCTAATGGGAAGACGGCTAAAAGAATGAGAACAGTAAAGAGAGTCAATGCTTTATGGAGCATTTGAATGTCACATGATGCATTGCATGTAGGCCTATATAATATATATAAAAATAGCTATCATAACATGAGTACGTGTTTTTGCTCTCAGTTTCAGTGAAATTCAGCCTTCCACATGGAACTGATGTGAACCTGAAGGACTCCTCAGGAGTTGATGTGGAAGCTGACATCTTCGATGAGCTAGTGAGGGGTGCTGCAGTATCTTTCAAGGTGTTCACTGAGGAGCACTCTGGTACTTTTGAACACTCTGGTAAGAAACAGGAACGCCCCTCTCCATTGTACATTTTACATTCAGGGCCTTAAGCTGACAGTTTTATCCAAAGCGACTTTACATTTTGTGAGTAGGAAGAGAAACGACAATAACTGTGTTCACAGTATTTTAGTATTCAACGAATGTTAATACCCAGCCAACATGGGTAACATTTCGTGCAAACATGGTCCTTTTATCAGGAATTAAGGGAGCCTATTTCCTCGCCACCGAGATATATACTGTAGATACAGTGGTTTTGCTGATTTTGGCCAGGTATTAATGTAATGGATTTTGGCATGATAGAAGATGGATGTGACTCGAGAGGCTTTGACCTGCGCTGCTTTGCAGTAGCCTCCTGATCCCTCCAATTACCGTAATTTCCGGACTATAAGCAGCTACTTTTTTCCCATGCCTTGAACCCTGCGGCCTATACAATGGTGCGGCTAATCTATGGATTTTTACAGCTAACGGCCACAAGGGGGCGTTCTAAATCTATGGATTTTACCGGTCCACCACCTTACACCTCATTCTGACATACAGCGAGCGAGCGAACCGGCAACAAAATCATGTGCGAAACTGTCCTCATATGCAGCGTTGCGATTTTATCACGGGTATATTCCAAACCACTCAAATGAACTAGGGGTGTGAACAAACTTCTAGTATTGTTTAGTGGTTGGACGGCCCGTTTCACACCCCATCCTGACATACAGCGACGCAAGCGAGTGAAAGTGATTAGAATGCATTCATTTCAATCAGGCTGTCCTGACATGCCGCGAGCGACGTTTTGCTGGCAGCGGTGACGCTGGCCCCTCAAAAAATCACCCGAACCCTTACATATGGTAATTAAACATTAAAACACCTGCGGCTTATAGTCCAGTGCGGCTTGTATATGTACACAATTGGTTTTTACCCTAAATTTAGCTGGTGTGGCTTATATTCAGGTGCGCTTTATAGTCCGGAAATTACGGTACACTTTTTAACCCCCAAAGTCGACAACTAGTTGAAGCTCGTACTTATTTCACAGCTCTTGTTGCCACAATGCTAAATATACCTCAAATGGAATATTATGCAACTGAAGTTATTGTTTTGCCTCCCTTGTTCCTTTAGGTGAGAATGAGATCTCTGAGACCTCCTTCTGCTCAGATGAAGGGATGTCTTCCTCATTTCAGTCATCGTGCTCCGCATCAAGTGCCGCCAAATCCACGTCAAGTAGCTCCACTGTAATTTTAGAGAGCACCAAAACATGGAAAAGGAAACTGGTAGAAGGACCACCTGACAGCAAGGTGGCAAAAGATGTGAGTTCATAGGTTGCTGGTTGATGTCAGGCATTTTCAAAATGTGTGGTAGGTTTACATGTGATATCTGTATTGCAGACGGTCTATGTAGCTTTGCACCAAAAACCAGGGGGTGAGGATGTATTCAAAGAGTACAACAAAACCAAAAGCCTTTCTGATCAAACAAGAAGGAAACTCGTAAACATCTTGGTGGCAGATATGGTCGAGACTCATGGGTAAGTGACCAATACAATATACTCTACTTCCTTAACTGAAATACTTACTAATTTTGGTTATGTTAAACTCATCCATCCTCTTCTCAACCGTTTACACCGTTAAAAATAGCTTGAACTGTATTTCAAACTGACCTTGTTATCTCTCTCGCTATATTGCAGGAAAGTCCCACCGGTCAATGTCCGTGTTACCTATGCCCTTGGAATAGTCACCCTTTTCCCCAATTTGAAGGATCTGTCTTCACCAACTGGTTATGTGAGTTACAGTATATGGGAACCTAATTTAATTAGTATGTTAGGAATTCCTAACTTGGTATCAGGATCCTGATACAGACACACCCATAGCTTCACAATGAACTACACTGAGAGGAGTTCTGCTGAACTCTAGGATTTTCCCATTTTTGCTTTGATGGATTTTAAGTATCCAATAAGGACTAGATCCTTTCTCTACTAATTTGGCAGGGGATATTGTTGTCCTCATCACATTTAGCTCAGGTCTACATTTTTGGACTAACTTTAGAATTTCAAAACAAAAATCATTTCACACCTTTCTTCCCTGTGTAGCACACATTGAGACAAAAACGAAAAAAATTGATATATTGAAAGATATATTCATATTTTTGGTCTGATGTTGCCTTGTTTTACAGGAACATTTCTATGATCTTGCCAGTGGACAGGGTTACCTGGGCTACAGATTGAAAACAGTGCAGCGCAACATGAGAAGTGCCTCCAAAGAAACCCGGAGGAGCTCCAAGTCTTCTCATCAAGATGGCCCCAAGAGTCAGCGTGAGACATCTACACCCGCACAGCTGTCAGGTGATGAATGCAGAGAAGCAATATCCATGATGAAGCATTCAGCCGACCAATCAGTTGTCAAGGAGAAAATGAAGGCAACGTTCAAGCACCGACAGAGTATGCTACACGATCAAGACCAGTCTGCACTCGTCCTAGATCACTTCTCCCGATTCTTGGATACACCAGGCTTGGTGAGCACAATGGAGACTAGCTAGATGTACTAATAATTACATGTCATGAATTGTGCGTAATGTTTGGACATTGTTTCTGTGTGCTAGATTGACCAAGACTTCAGAATGATCTTTGGAGAAGACATATCCCGCAAGTTTATCGAGAAATGGCCAACCTTCTACAAATCTAGGGTCTTTACTGCATGCAAAGACCTTCGCCCTGGTACTCATGTGGACAATCTTTTGACTGCTCAGGAGGAATCAAATGATTCTGGTAAGTGTACATTTAATGTGGGTGTTTGTTTACCAGTCCTCATCTGCACCTATGAGCTTTGACTGTACTCATGGGATGTGGGTGTGGCCCTTCTAATCCACTAGGATGGGACAGTGACGTGGCAGCGCTCCTCCTGCTTGTTCATCTCTTGCCTCCAACTGCAAAAGGAAGGAAGACTGGAAAAGTCAGTGCCAGTGATGCTGCTGGTCATGTGATCAAGTTTGTGAAGGTATGTTCTACACGTGGATGAAGAATGATTGTTGATTTAACCTCTGATTTGATACTCTAGGTCTGCCTAGAGTATCTCCCCTTCACAGCTCTTGAAAAGAAGCATCTCTGGGCGATAGATAAACAATTTGGTACTGTATATTTTATTCACTGTAATTCTAGGAAGAGACCAATATTGTACCAGATTGATCATTTAAAATGTTTTTTTTTAACCAAGCAAAAAACTGCTGCTTCAGTTTTAATGTACTTCTAAATGGTTGAATAGACATGATCATCCATGCTAAGAGCTTACGCCAGCCCTCCATACGCCAAAAAACTACCTTTAACATACATGCATGTAATTTTGAGATGATGCCTGTCCAGGGAAGGTGGAAAATGTTTTCTGTCTCTTGGGTGTGAGCACACACAAACACAAGAACAATTTCTTCTTCATCGCTCTATAGGTCGGGACGAGCATTGACGCGTTCCTCAGCAAAGTTGGATCAACACAGCCCTTTCTCCTCGCGGTCGGAGAAAAGCAGAGCAGTATCCAGAAGTTTTACATCGTCCTGGACCAGAAGGCCATTCCGTGCATGGTACAAACATCTGTCGCTGCCTTTGACGAACTGTTTAAGGCACACTTTGTGTTTGCTGTGTCCTACGACGAGGCCTTGACCAGCTTCTTCACCTTCCTTCAAACTACCGTGTATGGCATTGATGTGGGAACTGCCAAGGAGAGTCCAAGAGTCAAAGAAATCAGGGTGCGACTTCACAACATTGAGGTTTAGGGAGAACATTGAAAGATGTTTACATGCTACATTTGTAAGTTAGAGCACAGCACTAGTTCAGCTTTGTTCCAACATTTGAAGTTTACTCATGCTTTGTACCCAGGCCGTACGTTGCGTTTAAAATGCGGTGAACATGGGTGTTCATCTGTTTTTTACACTTATTGTGGATTCAAGAAACATTTATTGAGAGTACATGGAGACTGTGTAGCCTCTGGATCTACTGATCATTTTGACTCTGTTGATACTCCTGCTGTTACTACTCCTACTGATACCACTACAAATGTTGACGTAGTTGGTCATTCACTGCCAAATGCAGCTCCTATTGAAAAAAGGCACTTATTGGATATGTGTAGCTCTATTATGGCTCAAGTACAAGCATCTGGAGTCCCTGAAAGTACTGTGCAATGTTTAGCTAGTTCAATGGAGGAGCTTGTCAAAGATGTCCATGTTCAAGCACAGGAGGCCGTTCTTAAGTGCCTTTCATCTGAAGTAACTGAACACGCCCTAGATAAAGTTAGAAACTGTTTTGAGCAGCTTGAAAATCCATTCTCACTCCTCAATATTGAAACTAAGAGGCAAAGATATTTTGAAAATAAATGGAAAATTGTTGAGCCCAAGGAACATGTTCTCGGTGTGCGTTATGATGTCCGCAAAGATAGAACAGGTCTATACAGTCAAATTCCAGTCAATGACAAATTTATGTATGTACCCATTTTGGGAACTCTTGAGTCAATGTTTACCAACCAGGAACTCTGCAACTGTTTTCAGGAAGTAAAGCTTCATCAAGATGGCATTTTCAAAGACATTAATGATGGTTCATATTTCCGAAATCATTCATTATTTGCACAGCAAGAACATGCGCTTCAGATTCAGCTATATTACGATGATTTCGAAACAGCCAATCCGCTCGGATCTAAAAAAGGAATACACAAACTCGGTTGTATTTATTTCATTTTAAGAAATTTACCACCCAAGCTAAATTCTGTTTTGATGAACATTCACCTTGTGGCACTTTTCCATTCAGAGGACTTGAAGAAGTATGGGTTTGGTCCAATCCTACAGCCTCTTGTGAGAGACTTAAAAGTTTTAGAGACACAGGGACTCCAGACGCCCTTTTCAGATACACCGTTGAAGGGGTCTGTTATTCAGGTTACTGGTGATAATTTGGCTATACATGGCCTTTTTGGCATGGTTGAGTCGTTCAGTGCAACTTACTGTTGCCGATTTTGTTTAACCGACAAAGCAAGCTTGCAGTCAGTCTTTATTGAGGATGACCCAGATTTAATTCTTCGCACAAGGGAGCTCTATTCAGAACATTGTGAAGCTATGGCACAAAACCCTTCTCTAGTCCACTCATTTGGCGTTAAGAAAACCTGTCCTCTCAATGAACTGCAGTTTTTCCATTGCTCTGACAATTTTGCAGTGGATATTATGCATGACCTACTAGAAGGTGTTGTACAGTATGAGTTGAAGCTGGTTTTTCAGTACTTAGTGAAGGATTCTGTTTGTACTGTACATTCAATTTCAGAAAGGATTCAGAGCTTTAACTATGGATACAGTGAGAGAAAGAACAGACCTAGTACACTCAAAGTTGGCGATGGTAGCAACGACCTTGGTCTCAATGCCATTCAGTCATGGTGCCTCCTGCGTAATACTCCCTTGATTTTTGGAGATCTAGTTGACCAGGACAGCAGTTTTTGGAACGTGATTCTACTTTTGATTCAGATCGTTAACATTGTATTTTCACCTATCATAACAAAAGGAATGACTTATTTTTTGAAGCACTTAATTTCTGACCATCACAAACTGTTCAAATCTGTATTTACAGATAAGAGGCTGATCCCAAAGCATCATCTGATGATTCATTATCCCAGATGTATCAGGAAAATAGGTCCACTTATACACATGTGGTGTATGAGGTTCGAGGGGAAACACAATTTCTTTAAGAGGTCTGTGAAGAACTTTAAAAACATAACCAAAACACTAGTAAAGAAACATCAGAATCAATTGGCTTTTCATTGGGAGAATTTTTATTTCCAAAGATTTACATTTGGTCCCCTTAAGTATGTATTAATTAGTGAGCTAGAGGGCGGTGAGGTCTTGGAGGCTTGTGTAACTTTGAATGCATCTAGTGTCCCCACTACTTCCTGGGTGAAAAATTATGGAACAGAGTACCACATTGGAATGTATGTTTGCACTCATGTTGAAAATGAAATGCCTATTTTCAATAAGATTGTCAATGTCATTATTAAGGATGAAGAAGCATTGTTTTTGACCACTAAGGTCATTACGATGTATTTTGACGATCACTTGAATGCTTTCAGTATTGGTGAGGTGGATGATGTGTTCACTGTCATTAGTGTGTCTCAGTTGGTGTATTATAGACCGTATGACAGGCAGTTTTCAACTGAGAATGATGAGAGGACATACATTGTGCCCTATTGCTGTTTTGTCTGATCCCAAGTGCAGAACTTTTATTTTTATGGAATGTGCCATTTTATTATTTCATGTACAAAGTACATGGCTGGGTCAATAAAGATGACTTAACAACCATTTCTGCAATTTGTCTTGTATGTATTTAGGCTAAGTGGGAAAACTGTTTTGTTGTATCCACACTACACAGGGTTGTTCTTAACACTGTATTTTAACACCCAACACCAGTGTAGTGTGAATACAACATTTTTGGTGTTAATTGTTACATTGTGGAGTGTTGAATCACTGCAAATTTGGTGTTAAATCAACAAAAAAATGGTGTTGAATCAACACAAATTTGGTGTTTAATCAACAAAAATTTGGTGTTAAATCAACACAAATTTGGTGTTGAATCAACAAAGATTTGGTGTTTAATCAACACAAATTTGGTGTTTAATAAACACAAATTTGGTGTTTAATCAACACAAATTTGGTGTTGGATCAACACAAATTTGGTGTTGAATCAACATAAATTTGGTGTTGAATCAACACAAATTTGGTGTTGAATCAACACAAATTTGGTGTTGAATCAACACAGATTTGGTGTTGAATCAACACAGATTTGGTGTTGAATCAACACAAATTTGGTGTTTAATCAACAAAAATGTGGTGTTGAATCGACACAAATTTGGTGTTGAATCAACAAAAATTTGGTGTAAAATTTTTAACACCATCAAAAGTGTTACTTTAACACTCAATAAAGTGGATGCATATGCACAATTTGCTGGTGTTAAAATTAACACTGGGTGTTAATTTAACACTAGTGATTTTGCAGTGCAGACACTTGGACCGTACCACCCAGACACTTGGACCGTACTACCCAGACACTTGGACCGTACCACCCAGACACTTGGACCTGAGGACCGTACCACCCAGACACTTGGACCGTACCACCCAGACACTTGGACCGTACTACCCAGACACTTGGACCGTACCACCCAGACACTTGGACCTGAGGACCGTAACACCCAGACACTTGGACCGTACCACCCAGACACTTGGACCGTACCACCCAGACACTTGGACCGTACCACCCAGACACTTGGGACCGTACCCGGGACCGTACATGAACAGTGCTTCATGTTATTACTGTTCTCTCAGGTGAAGTTAATCAACATTTCCTTGGAAATAGAACTGAGCAGAATGGAGATTGTGTAAGAACTGCATGACTAGAATACATCTGAGAAATTGTCCAATTAGCAACAAGTACTCTTCTTTCAAACATAGCTACTTGGCTACTTTTCGCAAAAGTAAAGGTGCCTCTAAAGTTTAATGGAATGGAATGGACTTTATTTGTCATTGCTACAGTACAGGTACCAAACAACGAAATTTAGGAGGGGTGGCTCCCCTGGTGTTAGGAAAGGAAAAAAAAGAAGAAAAAAAAAGCATAAAATCACAAGAAGGTAAGGAGCTGGTTTACATCAATAAAGGCTATGTACACAATCCACTGTACTATACTGCACAGATAGTCAACTAGGGTTGTCATATTGCACAAAAGTATTTTTTCACGTTATTTTAAAGTGTCACAGTTTGCAGGCTTGAAATGTACATGTTTGTGCCTCAGCACTAGCTGCCATACAATCCGTCCGGACTGTCCTGGGCCCAGAACTTAGGCCTTTTCTGTGTTCAGGGCCTTGACGGCCCTGTGGTAGAAGCAGTTCTTCAGTCTGTTTGTCTTAGCGGCCGGGGTCCTGTACCTCCTGTTCGAGGGCAGCCTGACAAAGTGTACGTGCCCAGGGTGGGTCGGGTCCCTGGAGATCTTGGAGGCCCTCCTGAGACAGCGTGTGTTGTACAGCTCCTCCACGTCTCATGTCCAAGGTGATGTTTTAGGAGGACTGACATGCTATTCAGATACAGAGTAGTTATTGGACTACTCACTTTGAAACGGCCTCGCACCGTTGAGCAGCTGGCATCAGGCAGCTGGACTCATTCACTGACTCTGATGTTGATTAAAAACCCAGATAGCACTGGCAAGGTCATAAAATACTTTACAACATTGCTGTTATGAATGTGTGTGTGGACGTGCGTGCATGTGTGTGGGTGTGGGTGCATGCATGCATGTTCGTGTGTGTGTGTGTGTGTGCACATTTGTGTGTGTGTGTGTGTGTGTGTGTGTGTGTGTGTGTTTGTGCATGCGTGTGCGTGTGCATGTGCGTGTGTGTGTGTGTGTGTGTGAGGACACACAGAATATTCCTAATTAAGGCTCATCTACTGACTGTTCGCTATGGCATGCTGCTGTGAGGATCCAGCTAGCTAATTGCAGTTTGTGTTTGTTATCAGCCTCATCATCCAGAGCCCGACAGAGCTGGTAGAGTTAGACGGGGGTTCTTCACAGAACAAATAAGACTTTGCATAACAGAGATGATGTTGGCAATTAGACTGAGACGGTGAAGGGTGAGGAGGCGGTGAAGGGTTAGGCAGTGTATTATTATTATAATACAGAAGAACGCTGACTACACTTATCCTCCACCATGCTTCACCTAAAATACCTTTCTTTCTTCTGGCATTGTGACTGCCAATGGCCCCTGGTCTAACCCTGGTCTAACCCTGATCTAACCCTGGTCTAACCCTGGTCGTAAGCCTGGTCTAACCCTGGTCTAACCAGGGTCCTAACCCTGCTCTTACCCTGGTCTAGCCCTGGTCCTAACCCTGGTCTAACCCTGATCTAACCCTGGTCTAACCCTGGTCTAGCCCTTGTCCTAACCCTGGTCCTAACCCTGGTCTAACCCTGGTCTAACCCTGGTCCTAACCCTGATCTAACCCTGGTCTAACCCTGGTCCTAACCCTGGTCTAACCCTGGTCCTAACCCTGGTCCTAACCCTGGTCTAACCCTGGTCTAACCCTGGTCTAACCCTGGTCTGACCCTGGTCTAACCCTGGTCCTAACCCTGGTCTAACCCTGGTCTAACCCTGGTCTAACCCTGGTCCTAACCCTGGTCTAACCCTGGACCTAAAAGTGCAAAGATCACAGCAACATCAGAACCCTGTCACACAGTCACACAGTCACACAATAACAGATTTTTACTCACAGGGTCAAATGACCCGACGGCTGTTCTAGTGTTAAAAGTAAAAGTAGTCTCTTCAACACATCCTGTAGGCTGTCAGACAGCTCCACCTTCTAATGATGAACATTCCTTGTCCTTAACAGCAATACATCCATCATATGTATTGATGGATGTCATCAATACATATGCCTCACTAATTACATGTAAAATACACTGGTAGACATGGAAGGCTTTGAGGTGGTTCTAAAAAGTATTGGCCAACGCCTGAGAAACTCATCTCACCAGACGTGGTTTAATGGTCCACGGCCCTTTGCTGTCTGAGCCTCACGCTGAGATGAAGCCATAACAGCCTCACGACAAGACGTCTGTCAGACCCACCGGGACCTCAGTACACTTATCGTAAGCTCGAAAATAAGATAGAAGGACTTCAAATGATGCGTAGCGTATAGTAGAAAGCTCTCGCTCACTTTGAAAACTCTCGACAGGCAGTAACAGCCTGACTTGCGATCCTAACTGTTACTGGTTCGAATTCCCCACTTGGGATTTTTTTTTCTGTTGCTAAATGTTGTTGGTAATGTTAATATTTGCTAATGCGTTCCCATGACAACCCTTACCTTAACCACTCAAAATTAATTATGTGCTAGGTAACATGTGCACACAGAAGGTCGTTCTTTGGTCTGAAGAGTTGAATATGTACGCGCAGAGCCCCTTCAGAAACGATCTCCCAGGACATAATCATCTTCATTTGGAGACTGTTATCCTCTAAAGAGCTTTTCATCCCCAGACTTGAGGCAGATTATCTTGCCCTTTATTGCCACAAATGATTGGCATCTCTCCAGCGGGACTGTTTCACAGGGAGGCTAGCAGCTCTTTATCATCTGCTGATCAAAGTTCTCTCTGCAAAGCCTTCTGGGTATTTGATGTCTGTTGCGTCAGTCAGACTGAAAGTGCTTTGTCTTAATCGCGGCAGCTGGTCGTAGACCGACACGGACAGTAACAGTGGAACTGACAGGATTTGGACTTGAAACAGACATCAGCTCTGGGTGTTTATAACTGTGGCCAAGCTCCTTAGGCAGATGTCAGGGAGCGGGGAGGGGAATGATGTCATTGAAGGGAGGTGTCTCGCTGTCTCCACCCCAGAGCCTTATATGGACTTCCTGCATATGAATTTATATGGACTTATTACAAACTACGGACATCACCACATAATACTAGTCCCGTGTGGTGGAGGTAGAGGCTGGTGGAGGTAGAGGCTGGTGGAGGTAGAGGCTGGTAGAGGTATAAGCTGGTGGAGGTAGAGGCTGGTGGAGGTAGAGGCTGGTAGAGGTATAAGCTGGTGGAGGTAGAGGCTGGTGGGGGTAGAGGCTGGTGGAGGTTGTGGCGCAGGAGGTAGAGGCTGGTGGAGGTAGAGGCTGTGGCTCAGGATGTAGAGGCTAGTGGAGGTAGAGGCTGTGGCTCAGGAGGTCGAGGCTGGTGGAGGTAGAGGCTGTGGCTCAGGATGTAGAGGCTAGTGGAGGTAGAGGCTGGTGGAGGTAGAGGCTGTGGCTCAGGAGGTAGAGGCTGGTGGAGGTAGAGGCTGTGGCTCAGGAGGTAGAGGCTGGTGGAGGTAGAGGCTGTGGCTCACGAGGTAGAGGCTGGTGGAGGTAGAGGCTGTGGCTCAGGAGGTAGAGCCGGAGTCTAATGATTGCAAGGTCGGCAGATTTGTGATCGAAACCCGGCTGGCCACTGGTCTAATTAAGACTGCCTGTTGCATAAAAAATAAGACTGACTTATTTTGAGGTTAGACAGTCCTTCCCCCCTGGCTAAGCTTGATTTAAGAGCTGTGTTGCTATGGGAACGAGTCAGGGCTAGTAGCTAGCTAACACTGTAACTCCAGCACGGTAAACTACTTCACTGGTTAAAACTGCTAAGCAGTATACTTTTCTCCACATTATATTCCTCCAATATACATATGGTTTTCAGCAGAAGAAAAGGGAGTTGATCTCTCAAATCTTCCGCCGCTAGGTGTAGCTGTTTCGGCCGCCATGTAGTTTTTTTCTGTCATGTGTCTTATTTTACCTAGAATGGATTGTGTGACAGGCTATCTAAGTCAGTCATCGTCACTCATAGGTGAGCTTTATGCAACAAATGCATTTAGAGTGACTCAAAGTGAGATCTAAGTCTAAGACTGGGTCTATCTTTATTAAAGTCAGATCTAAGTCTAAGACTGAGTCTATCTTTATTAAAGTGAGATCTAAGTCTAAGACTGGGTCTATCTTTATTAAAGTCAGATCTAAGTCTAAGACTGGGTCTATCTTTATTAAAGTCAGATCTACTGTAAGTCTAAGACTGGGTCTATCTTTATTAAAGTCAGATCTAAGTCTAACTGGGTCTATCCCCTGGTCGCCCAGTGTGTATTGAACTGTTTTGGTTGAGGCCCCTCTGTTGGATACCCTGAGGTACCCTGGGGTGACGGACAAAGGACTGTAAGGATTGTGGGCGCTTAATGTCCCGCCCCCCTACCGCCCGGATGTAAAATACCCCCTAACAAATCTCCCACTTGTATTCAAATCGTACTTTGTGTGTTTTGTTATCGAACTTGTTGCCGTGGAAACCCCAACAACACCCTTGAGAGAGGGTTCAGAGCTATTATCTGTCCCTGATTCAGGTCATATTTCTGTTTAGTGGACATTATAAGAGTCATTATGAGACATTTTAGATTTAGAATATTACCAGAAATGGCGATATCAAATGTTGACGAGCGTGTGTCTGTGTCATTCAGAGGGTTGTTGGAGGACTCCGTCTCCGTGGGGATTCAGGGGAAAAGATGCGATTAGGTAAATTTAGTGTCCGCTCTACTCTAAACCCAGGAGAGATGATGTTAATACACCCTGCATCTGTCTATCATTAGCCTCTTCTCTCTCTCTCTCTCTCTCTCTCTCTCTCTCTCTCTCTCTCTCTCTCTCTCTCTCTCTCTCTCTCCCTCTCAGAGAGGCTCTGTCTCTGTCTCTCTCTCTGTCTCTCTCTTTCTCTCTCTCTCTCCAACCCTCTCTCGCTCTCGCTCTCTCTCCCTCTCTCTCCCTCTCCATCTCTTTCTCTCCCTCTCTCTCTCTCTCTCTGGTGATGTATTTACCTGAGATGAGGACTGGCAGCGTTCTTATTAGTTTGTATCACGTTTGGGTCGATACCAAGAATGTTTCTGTGTTAAAGTGATCACTGTTGGACCTCTCAGAGGGTCAGAACACACACACACACACACACACACACACACGCACACACACACACACACACACACACACACACACACACACACACACACACACACACAGTGCTATGGAGGTACGGAGATGTTGATGACAAGGACACACGCACAGTTGTGAACACACCAGGAGAGCTTGAGACAGCTGTTTGTGTTTGAAAGGATCACATGTATAAGCTAAGCCTCATGGGTAATTCATGGGTGCCAAAATAGAGAAAGCGTCAACTGTTACCTTGGCTAAGCGAACCACCATTACCTCTCAGCAGAGCTGTGAGTGAGGACAGGTGGTGTGCGTCTCCTGGGTGGGCTGTGGTGTACTGTGTTCTAGGGTGGGAGGGAGGTGGTGTATTGTGTCCTAGGGTGGGAGGGAGGTGGTGTATTGTGTTCTAGGGAGGGAGGAAGGTGGTGTATTGTGTTCTAGGGAGGGAGGGAGGAGGTGTATTGTGTTCTAGGGAGGGAGGTGGTGTATTGTGTTCTGGGGAGGGAGGTGGGGTATTGTGTTCTAGGGAGGGAGGGAGGAGGTGTATTGTGTTCTAGGGAGGGAGGGAGGTGGTGTATTGTGTTCTAGGGTGGAGGGAGGAGATGTATTGTGTTCTAGGGAGGGAGGGAGGTGGTGTATTGTGTTCTAGGGTGGAGGGAGGAGGTGTATTGTGTTCTAGGGAGGGAGGGAGGTGGTGTATTGTGTTCTAGGGAGGGAGGGAGGAGGTGTATTGTGTTCTAGGGAGGGAGGTGGTGTATTGTGTTCTAGGGAGGGAGGTGGTGTATTGTGTTCCAGGGAGGGAGGGAGGAGGTGTATTGTGTTCTAGGGAGGGAGGGAGGTGGTGTATTGTGTCCTAGGGAGGGAGGGAGGTGGTGTATTGTGTTCTAGGGAGGGAGGGAGGAGGTGTATTGTGTTCTAGGGAGGGAGGGAGGTGGTGTATTGTGTTCTAGGGAGGGAGGGAGGAGGTGTATTGTGTTCTATGGAGGGAGGGTGGTGGTGTATTGTGTTCTAGGGAGGGAGGGAGGTGGTGTATTGTGTTCTAGGGAGGGAGGGAGGAGGTGTATTGTGTTCTAGGGAGGGAGGGAGGTGGTGTATTGTGTTCTAGGGAGGGAGGGAGGAGGTGTATTGTGTTCTAGGGAGGGAGGGAGGTGGTGTATTGTGTTCTAGGGAGGGAGGGAGGTGGTGTATTGTGTTCTAGGGAGGGAGGTGGTGTAATGTGTTCTAGGGAGGGAGGGAGGAGGTGTATTGTGTTTTAGGGAGGGAGGGAGGTGGTGTATTGTGTTCTAGGGAGGGAGGGAGGTGGTGTATTGTGTTCTAGGGAGGGAGGGAGGAGGTGTATTGTGTTCTAGGGAGGGAGGGAGGTGGTGTATTGTGTTCTAGGGAGGGAGGGAGGTGGTGTATTGTGTTCTAGGGAGGGAGGGAGGTGGTCTATTGTGTTCTAGGGAGGGAGGGAGGTGGTGTATTGTGTTCTAGGGATGGAAGGAGGAGGTGTATTGTGTTCTAGGGATGGAGGGAGGAGGTGTATTGTGTTCTAGGGAGGGAGGTGGTGTATTGTGTTCTAGGGAGGGAGGTGGTGTATTGTGTTCTAGGGAGGGAGGGAGGTGGTGTATTGTGTTCTAGGGAGGGAGAGAGGTGGTGTATTGTGGTCTAGGGAGGGAGGGAGGTGGTGTATTGTGTTCTAGGGAGGGAGGGAGGTGGTCTATTGTGTCCTACGGAGGGAGGGAGGAGGTGTATTGTGTTCTAGGGAGGGAGGGAGGTGGTGTATTGTGGTCTAGGGAGGGAGGGAAGTGGTGTATTGTGTTCTAGGGAGGGAGGGAGGAGGTGTATTGTGTTCTAGGGAGGGAGGGAGGTGGTGTATTGTGTTATAGGGAGGGAGGGAGGTGGTGTATTGTGTTCTAGGGAGGGAGGGAGGAGGTGTATTGTGTTCTAGGGGGGAGGGAGGTGGTGTATTGTGTTCTAGGGAGGGAGGGAGGTGGTGTATTGTGTTATAGGGAGGGAGGGAGGTGGTGTATTGTGTTCTAGGGAGGGAGGGAGGAGGTGTATTGTGTTCTAGGGGGAGGGAGGTGGTGTATTGTGTTCTAGGGAGGGAGGGAGGTGGTGTATTGTGATCTAGGGAGGGAGGGAAGTGGTGTATTGTGTTCTAGGGAGGGAGGGAGGAGGTGTATTGTGTTCTAGGGAGGGAGGGAGGTGGTGTATTGTGTTATAGGGAGGGAGGGAGGAGGTGTATTGTGTTCTAGGGGGGAGGGAGGTGGTGTATTGTGTTCTAGGGAGGGAGGGAGGTGGTGTATTGTGTTCTAGGGAGGGAGGGAGGAGGTGTATTGTGTTCTAGGTAGGGAGGGAGGTGGTGTATTGTGTTCTAGGGAGGGAGGGAGGTGGTGTATTGTGTTCTAGGGAGGGAGGGAGGTGGTCTATTGTGTTCTAGGGAGGGAGGGAGGTGGTGTTTTGTGGTCTAGGGAGGGAGGGAGGTGGTGTATTGTGTTCTAGGGAGGGAGGGAGGTGGTCTATTGTGTCCTACGGAGGGAGGGAGGAGGTGTATTGTGTTCTAGGGAGGGAGGGAGGTGGTGTATTGTGTTCTAGGTAGGGAGGGAGGTGGTGTATTTTGTTCTAGGGAGGGAGGAGGTGTATTGTGTTCTAGGGGGGGAGGGAGGTGGTGTATTGTGTTCTAGGGAGGGAGGTGGTGTAGTGTGTTCTAGGGAGGGAGGGAGGAGGTGTATTGTGTTCTAGGGAGGGAGGGAGGAGGTGGTGTATTGTCTTCTAGGGAGGGAGGTGGTGTATTGTGTTCTAGGGAGAAAGGTGGTGTATTGTGTTCTAGGGAGGGAGGGAGGTGGTCTATTGTGTCCTAGGGAGGGAGGGAGGTGGTCTATTGTGTCCTAGGGAGGGAGGAGGTGTATTGTGTTCTAGGGAGGGAGGTGGTGTATTGTGTTCTAGGGAGGGAGGTGGTGTATTGTGTTCTAGGGAGGGAGGGAGGGAGGAGGTGTATTGTGTTCTAGAGAGGGAGGGAGGAGGTGTATTGTGTTCTAGGGAGGGAGGGAGGTGGTGTATTGTGTTCTAGGGTGGAGGGAGGAGGTGTATTGTGTTCTAGGGAGGGAGGGAGGAGGTGTATTGTGTTCTAGAGAGGGAGGGAGGAGGTGTATTGTGTTCTAGGGAGGGAGGTGGGGTATTGTGTTCTAGGGAGGGAGGTGGTGTATTGTGTTCTAGGGAGGGAGGGAGGTGGTGTATTGTGTTCTAGGGAGGGAGGGAGGAGGTGTATTGTGTTCTAGGTAGGGAGGGAGGTGGTGTATTGTGTTCTAGGGAGGGAGGGAGGTGGTGTATTGTGTTCTAGGGAGGGAGGGAGGTGGTCTATTGTGTTCTAGGGAGGGAGGGAGGTGGTGTTTTGTGGTCTAGGGAGGGAGGGAGGTGGTGTATTGTGTTCTAGGGAGGGAGGGAGGTGGTCTATTGTGTCCTACGGAGGGAGGGAGGAGGTGTATTGTGTTCTAGGGAGGGAGGGAGGTGGTGTATTGTGTTCTAGGTAGGGAGGGAGGTGGTGTATTTTGTTCTAGGGAGGGAGGAGGTGTATTGTGTTCTAGGGGGGGAGGGAGGTGGTGTATTGTGTTCTAGGGAGGGAGGTGGTGTAGTGTGTTCTAGGGAGGGAGGGAGGAGGTGTATTGTGTTCTAGGGAGGGAGGGAGGAGGTGGTGTATTGTCTTCTAGGGAGGGAGGTGGTGTATTGTGTTCTAGGGAGAAAGGTGGTGTATTGTGTTCTAGGGAGGGAGGGAGGTGGTCTATTGTGTCCTAGGGAGGGAGGGAGGTGGTCTATTGTGTCCTAGGGAGGGAGGAGGTGTATTGTGTTCTAGGGAGGGAGGTGGTGTATTGTGTTCTAGGGAGGGAGGTGGTGTATTGTGTTCTAGGGAGGGAGGGAGGGAGGAGGTGTATTGTGTTCTAGAGAGGGAGGGAGGAGGTGTATTGTGTTCTAGGGAGGGAGGGAGGTGGTGTATTGTGTTCTAGGGTGGAGGGAGGAGGTGTATTGTGTTCTAGGGAGGGAGGGAGGAGGTGTATTGTGTTCTAGAGAGGGAGGGAGGAGGTGTATTGTGTTCTAGGGAGGGAGGTGGGGTATTGTGTTCTAGGGAGGGAGGTGGTGTATTGTGTTCTAGGGAGGGAGGGAGGAGGTGTATTGTGTTCTAGGGAGGGAGGGAGGTGGTGTATTGTGTTCTAGGGTGGAGGGAGGAGGTGTATTGTGTTCTAGGGAGGGAGGGAGGTGGTGTATTGTGTTTTAGGGAGGGAGGTGGTGTATTGTGTTCTAGGGAGGGAGGGAGGAGGTGTATTGTGTTCTAGGGAGGGAGGGAGGTGGTGTATTGCGTTCTAGGGAGGGAGGGAGGAGGTGTATTGTGTTCTAGGGAGGGAGGGAGGTGGTGTATTGTGTTCTAGGGAGGGAGGGAGGAGGTGTATTGTGTTCTAGGGATGGAGGGAGGAGGTGTATTGTGTTCTAGGGAGGGAGGTGGTGTATTGTGTTCTAGGGAGGGAGGGAGGTGGTGTATTGTGTTCTAGGGAGGGAGGGAGGTGGTCTATTGTGTTCTAGGGAGGGAGGGAGGTGGTGTATTGTGGTCTAGGGAGGGAGGTGGTGTATTGTGTTCTAGGGAGGGAGGGAGGTGGTGTATTGTGGTCTAGGGAGGGAGGGAGGTGGTGTATTGTGTTCTAGGGAGGGAGGGAGGTGGTCTATTGTGTCCTACGGAGGGAGGGAGGAGGTGTATTGTGTTCTAGGGAGGGAGGAGGTGTATTGTGTTCTAGGGGGGGAGGGAGGTGGTGTATTGTGTTCTAGGGAGGGAGGGAGGTGGTGTATTGTGTTCTAGGGAGGGAGGGAGGAGGTGTATTGTGTTCTAGGTAGGGAGGGAGGAGGTGTATTGTGTTCTAGGGAGGGAGGTGGTGTATTGTGTTCTAGGGAGGGAGGGAGGAGGTGTATTGTGTTCTAGGGAGGGAGGGAGGAGGTGGTGTATTGTCTTCTAGGGAGGGAGGTGGTGTATTGTGTTCTAGGGAGGGAGGTGGTCTATTGTGTCCTAGGGAGGGAGGAGGTGTATTGTGTTCTAGGGAGGGAGGGAGGTGGTGTATTGTGTTCTAGGGAGGGAGGGAGGAGGTGTATTGTGTTCTAGGTAGGGAGGGAGGAGGTGTATTGTGTTCTAGGGAAGGAGGTGGTGTATTGTGTTCTAGGGAGGGAGGGAGGAGGTGTATTGTGTTCTAGGGAGGGAGGGAGGAGGTGGTGTATTGTCTTCTAGGGAGGGAGGTGGTGTATTGTGTTCTAGGGAGGGAGGTGGTCTATTGTGTCCTAGGGAGGGAGGTGGTGTATTGTGTTCTAGGGAGGGAGGTGGTGTATTGTGTTCTAGGGAGGGAGGTGGAGTATTGTGTTCTAGGGAGGGAGGGAGGGAGGAGGTGTATTGTGTTTTAGGGAGGGAGGAGGTGTATTGTGTTCTAGGGAGGGAGGAGGTGTATTGTGTTCTAGGGAGGGAGGAGGTGTATTGTGTTCTAGGGAGGGAGGTGGTGTATTGTGTTCTAGGGAGGGAGGAGGTGTATTGTGTTCTAGGGAGGGAGGAGGTGTATTGTGTTCTAGGGAGGGAGGAGGTGTATTGTGTTCTAGGGAGGGAGGTGGTGTATTGTGTCCTAGGGGGGAGGGAGGTGGTGTATTGTGTTCTAGGGAGGGAGGGAGGTGGTGTATTGTGTTCTAGGGAGCAGGGGCGGATTTAGGATCGTAGGAGATCCGGGGCTTAGCCCAGAGGGAGAATATAATGTGGAAAATTTTGCCTTCAACCTTCAACTTACCACCACCTTAAAGCGGACAAAAGGCACTGGAGAACACATATACATTCACACCCTTTAATGAAGCAAACTAATTGTGGTGGTTCTGGGCACAGAGGGAGGTCAGCACACGTAGCTCCCCCTGCCAGTCACCATCATTTATATTTGTATAGAATTACATAATTGATGGGCTGAGGCTAGTTATGTTACAGTATGTATATCAGGGCAGACTCTGTGCTCACCACTTATTGTATTTAGAGTATTGTCCTGTGTTATATGACGACATATTACATGTATTGTTGGCCTGTGTATAGTACTGTGAAATCAAATCCCCCCTGGGACATTAAACAAACTTAGTTAGTTAGCGTTACATCTTAGGATAGATTTGAGTCATGTTCTGTATACATACATACTACCATAAGGGCATACTTAATGTGGTTACTCCATGTTTACTAGCTGTAACATTAACGTTACATCATTCTTTTTCACTTGTTACTCAGTCAACCAGAGTGCAGATATCAAAGACTATCAGCCTGTTATTCACTTTATTTGTATAAAGTGAATAACCACTTCATTCCATCTGTTTTTCAAATAAAGTCCATTCCATTCCATTCCATTCCATTCCATAAGTATTATCCTTTGTTTGATTTCTTACCATGTACCGTAACAGTGCCTTGCTATGTTTCATTTTCATTATAACATAACGTTATGTTATGATAGCCAGCTAGCATTAGCAAACCGGAAAAGTAGTGTCAGTGAGTCAGTCACCTTTCTAATAAGATTCACAAACCTGAAACATCATCTATGTCATCACTGCTGGTGATGTCATTGTTGTCAGCTGCTGATACGGCTGCTGCAACAGTTCTTGGCGCTTGTTTTGTTGAAAACAACTTTCGGATATCCATCCTTACACTTTTGCAAGTCAGGCACTGATTGAGATCACTTCTTCTTCAGGGCAGGGTAGGCTACGCAGTATGCAGGCTAATGTCGCGCAGCTGCTGCCTCTCTGTTGGACTCCGGTACTGCACGTTACTCACGAGAGTTTTTTATTTTTATTTTATTTTTTTTTAAAGTAAAACATTCGGGGCTTTTCAGAAAACATCCGGGGCTTGAGCCCCAGTAGCCACCCCCTAGCGCCGCCCCTGCTAGGGAGGGAGGGAGGAGGTGTATTGTGTTCTAGGGAGGGAGGGAGGTGGTCTATTGTGTTCTAGGGAGGGAAGGAGGTGGTGTATTGTGTTCTAGGGAGGGAGGGAGGAGGTGTATTGTGTTCTAGGGAGGGAGGGAGGAGGTGTATTGTGTTCTAGGGAGGGAGGGAGGTGGTGTATTGTGTTCTAGGGAGGGAGGGAGGAGGTGTATTGTGTTCTAGGGAGGGAGGGAGGAGGTGTATTGTGTTCTAGGGAGGGAGGAGGTGTATTGTGTTCTAGGGTGGGAGGGAGGAGGTGTATTGTGTTCTAGGGAGGGAGGTGGTGTATTGTGTTCTAGGGAGGGAGGGAGGTGGTGTATTGTGTTCTAGGGAGGGAGGTGGTGTATTGTGTTCTAGGGAGGGAGGTGGTGTATTGTGTTCTAGGGAGGGAGGGAGGTGGTGTATTGTGTTCTAGGGGGGGAGGGAGAGGTGTATTGTGTTCTAGGGAGGGAGGGAGGTGGTGTATTGTGTTCTAGGGAGGGAGGGAGGTGGTGTATTGTGTTCTAGGGAGGGAGGAGGTGTATTGTGTTCTAGGGAGGGAGGGAGGTGGTGTATTGTGTTCTAGGGAGGGAGGAGGTGTATTGTGTTCTAGGGGGGAGGGAGAGGTGTATTGTGTTCTAGGGAGGGAGGGAGGTGGTGTATTGTGTTCTAGGGAGGGAGGAGGTGTATTGTGTTCTAGGGAGGGAGGGAGGTGGTGTATTGTGTTCTAGGGAGGGAGGGAAGAGGTGTATTGTGTCCTAGGGAGGGAGGTGGTGTATTGTGTTCTAGGGAGGGAGGTGGTGTATTGTGTTCTAGGGAGGGAGGGAGGTGGTGTATTGTGTTCTAGGGAGGGAGGTGGTGTATTGTGTTCTAGGGAGGGAGGGAGGTGGTGTATTGTGTTCTAGGGAGGGAGGGAGGTGGTCTATTGTGTCCTAGGGAGGGAGGGAGGTGGTCTATTGTGTCCTAGGGAGGGAGGAGGTGTATTGTGTTCTAGGGAGGGAGGGAGGTGGTGTATTGTGTTCTAGGGAGGGAGGTGGTGTATTGTGTCCTAGGGAGGGAGGGAGGTGGTGTATTGTGTCCTAGGGAGGGAGGGAGGTGGTGTATTGTGTTCTAGGGAGGGAGGTGGTGTATTGTGTTCTAGGGAGGGAGGTGGTGTATTGTGTTCTAGGGAGGGAGGGAGGTGGTGTATTGTGTTCTAGGGAGGGAGGGAGGAGGTGTATTGTGTCCTAGGGAGGGAGGGAGGAGGTGTATTGTGTTCTAGGGAGGGAGGGAGGTGGTGTATTGTGTTCTAGAGAGGGAGGGAGGAGGTGTATTGTGTTCTAGGGAGAGAGGGAGGTGGTGTATTGTGTTCTAGGGAGGGAGGTGGTGTAATGTGTTCTAGGGAGGGAGGTGGTGTATTGTGTCCTAGGGAGGGAGGTGGTGTATTGTGTTCTAGGGAGGGAGGTGGTGTATTGTGTTTTATAGGGAGGGAGGGAGGTGGTGTATTGTGTTCTAGGGAGGGAGGGAGGTGGTGTATTGTGTTCTAGGGAGGGAGGGAGGTGGTGTATTGTGTTCTAGGGAGGGAGGGAGGTGGTGTATTGTGTTCTAGTGAGGGGGGGAGGTGGTGTATTGTGTTCTAGGGAGGGAGGGAGGTGGTGTATTGTGTTCGAGGGAGGGAGGGAGGTGGAGTATTGTGTTCTAGGGAGGGAGGGAGGTGGTGTATTGTGTTCTATGGAGGGAGGGAGGTGGTGTATTGTGTTCTAGGGAGGGAGGGGAGGGAGGAGGTGTATTGTGTTCTAGGGAGGGAGGGAGATGGTGTATTGTGTTCTAGGGAGGGAGGTGGTGTATTGTGTTCTAGGGAGGGAAGGAGGTGGTGTATTGTGTTCTAGGGAGGGAGGTGGTGTATTGTGTTCTAGGGAGGGAGGGAGGTGGTGTATTGTGTTCTAGGGAGGGAGGTGGTGTATTGTGTTCTAGGGAGGGAGGGAGGTGGTGTATTGTGTTCTAGGGAGGGAGGGAGGTGGTGTATTGTGTTCTAGGGAGGGAGGGAGGTGGTGTATTGTGTTCTAGGGAGGGAGGGAGGTGGTGTATTGTGTTCTAGGGAGGGAGGGAGGAGGTGTATTGTGTTCTAGGGAGGGAGGGAGGTGGTGTATTGTGTCCTAGGGAGGGAGGGAGGTGGTGTATTGTGTTCTAGGGAGGGAGGGATGTGGTGTATTGTGTTCTAGGGAGGGAGGGAGGTGGTGTATTGTGTCCTAGGTAGGGAGGTGGTGTATTGTGTTCTAGGGAGGGAGGGAGGTGGTGTATTGTGTTCTAGGGGGGGAGGGATGTGGTGTATTGTGTTCTAGGGAGGGAGGGAGGTGGTGTATTGTGTTCTAGGGAGGGAGGGAGGTGGTGTATTGTGTTCTAGGGAGGGAGGAGGTGTATTGTGTTCTAGGGAGGGAGGGAGGTGGTGTATTGTGTTCTAGGGAGGGAGGAGGTGTATTGTGTTCTAGGGGGGAGGGAGAGGTGTATTGTGTTCTAGGGAGGGAGGGAGGTGGTGTATTGTGTTCTAGGGAGGGAGGAGGTGTATTGTGTTCTAGGGAGGGAGGGAGGTGGTGTATTGTGTTCTAGGGAGGGAGAAGGTGTATTGTGTTCTAGGGAGGGAGGGAGGTGGTGTATTGTGTTCTAGGGAGGGAGGGAGGTGGTGTATTGTGTCCTAGGGAGGGAGGGAGGAGGTGTATTGTGTTCTAGAGAGGGAGGGAGGAGGTGTATTGTGTTCTAGGGAGAGAGGGAGGTGGTGTATTGTGTTCTAGGGAGGGAGGTGGTGTAATGTGTTCTAGGGAGGGAGGTGGTGTATTGTGTCCTAGGGAGGGAGGTGGTGTATTGTGTTCTAGGGAGGGAGGGAGGTGGTGTAGTGTGTTCTATAGGGAGGGAGGGAGGTGGTGTATTGTGTTCTAGAGAGGGAGGGAGGTGGTGTATTGTGTTCTAGAGAGGGAGGGAGGTGGTGTATTGTGTTCTAGGGAGGGAGGGAGGTGGTGTATTGTGTTCTAGTGAGGGGGGGAGGTGGTGTATTGTGTTCTAGGGAGGGAGGGAGGTGGTGTATTGTGTTCGAGGGAGGGAGGGAGGTGGAGTATTGTGTTCTAGGGAGGGAGGTGGTGTATTGTGTTCTATGGAGGGAGGGAGGTGGTGTATTGTGTTCTAGGGAGGGAGGGGAGGGAGGAGGTGTATTGTGTTCTAAGGAGGGAGGGAGATGGTGTATTGTGTTCTAGGGAGGGAGGGAGGTGGTGTATTGTGTTCTAGGGAGGGAGGTGGTGTATTGTGTTCTAGGGAGGGAGGGAGGTGGTGTATTGTGTTCTAGGGAGGGAGGGAGGTGGTGTATTGTGTTCTAGGGAGGGAGGGAGGTGGTGTATTGTGTTCTAGGGAGGGAGGGAGGTGGTGTATTGTGTTCTAGGGAGGGAGGGAGGTGGTGTATTGTGTTCTAGGGAGGGAGGGAGGTGGTGTATTGTGTTCTAGGGAGGGAGGGAGGAGGTGTATTGTGTTCTAGAGAGGGAGGGAGGTGGTGTATTGTGTTCTAGAGGGGGAGGGAGGTGGTGTATTGTGTTCTAGGGAGGGAGGGAGGTGGTGTATTGTGTTCTAGGGAGGGAGGAGGTGTATTGTGTTCTAGGGAGGGAGGGAGGTGGTGTATTGTGTTCTAGGGAGGGAGGAGGTGTATTGTGTTCTAGGGGGGGAGGGAGGTGGTGTATTGTGTTCTAGGGGGGGAGGGAGGTGGTGTATTGTGTTCTAGGGAGGGAGGAGGTGTATTGTGTTCTAGGGGGGAGGGAGAGGTGTATTGTGTTCTAGGGAGGGAGGGAGGTGGTATATTGTGTTCTAGGGAGGGAGGAGGTGTATTGTGTTCTAGGGAGGGAGGGAGGTGGTGTATTGTGTTCTAGGAAGGGAGGTGGTGTATTGCGTTCTAGGGAGGGAGGGAAGAGGTGTATTGTGTCCTAGGGAGGGAGGTGGTGTATTGTGTTCTAGGGAGGGAGGGAAGAGGTGTATTGTGTCCTAGGGAGGGAGGTGGTGTATTGTGTTCTAGGGAGGGAGGTGGTGTATTGTGTTCTAGGGAGGGAGGGAGGTGATGAATTGTGTTCTAGGGAGGGAGGGAGGTGGTCTATTGTGTCCTAGGGAGGGAGGGAGGTGGTCTATTGTGTCCTAGGGAGGGAGGAGGTGTATTGTGTTCTAGGGAGGGAGGGAGGTGGTGTATTGTGTTCTAGGGAGGGAGGAGGTGTATTGTGTTCTAGGGAGGGAGGGAGGTGGTGTATTGTGTTCTAGGGAGGGAGGTGGTGTATTGTGTTCTAGGGAGGGAGGTGGTGTATTGTGTTCTAGGGAGGGAGGGAAGAGGTGTATTGTGTCCTAGGGAGGGAGGTGGTGTATTGTGTTCTAGGGGGGGAGGGAGGTGGTGTATTGTGTTCTAGGGAGGGAGGAGGTGTATTGTGTTCTAGGGGGGAGGGAGAGGTGTATTGTGTTCTAGGGAGGGAGGGAGGTGGTATATTGTGTTCTAGGGAGGGAGGAGGTGTATTGTGTTCTAGGGGGGGAGGGAGGTGGTGTATTGTGTTCTAGGGAGGGAGGGAAGAGGTGTATTGTGTTCTAGGGAGGGAGGGAGGTGGTATATTGTGTTCTAGGGAGGGAGGAGGTGTATTGTGTTCTAGGGAGGGAGGGAGGTGGTGTATTGTGTTCTAGGGAGGGAGGTGGTGTATTGTGTTCTAGGGAGGGAGGGAAGAGGTGTATTGTGTCCTAGGGAGGGAGGTGGTGTATTGTGTTCTAGGGAGGGAGGTGGTGTATTGTGTTCTAGGGAGGGAGGGAAGAGGTGTATTGTGTCCTAGGGAGGGAGGTGGTGTATTGTGTTCTAGGGAGGGAGGTGGTGTATTGTGTTCTAGGGAGGGAGGTGGTGTATTGTGTTCTAGGGAGGGAGGTGGTGTATTGTGTTCTAGGGAGGGAGGGAGGTGGTGAATTGTGTTCTAGGGAGGGAGGGAGGTGGTCTATTGTGTCCTAGGGAGGGAGGGAGGTGGTCTATTGTGTCCTAGGGAGGGAGGAGGTGTATTGTGTTCTAGGGAGGGAGGGAGGTGGTGTATTGTGTTCTAGGGAGGGAGGTGGTGTATTGTGTTCTAGGGAGGGAGGGAGGGAGGAGGTGTATTGTGTTCTAGAGAGGGAGAGAGGAGGTGTATTGTGTTCTAGGGAGGGAGGTGGTGTATTGTGTCCTAGGGAGGGAGGGAGGAGGTGTATTGTGTTCTAGGGAGGGAGGGAGGTGGTGTATTGTGTTCTAGGGAGGGAGGAGGTGTATTGTGTTCTAGGGGGGAGGGAGAGGTGTATTGTGTTCTAGGGAGGGAGGGAGGTGGTATATTGTGTTCTAGGGAGGGAGGAGGTGTATTGTGTTCTAGGGAGGGAGGGAGGTGGTGTATTGTGTTCTAGGGATGGAGGGAAGAGGTGTATTGTGTCCTAGGGAGGGAGGTGGTGTATTGTGTTCTAGGGAGGGAGGTGGTGTATTGTGTTCTAGGGAGGGAGGGAGGTGGTGTATTGTGTTCTAGGGAGGGAGGTGGTGTATTGTGTTCTAGGGAGGGAGGGAGGTGGTGTATTGTGTTCTAGGGAGGGAGGTGGTCTATTGTGTCCTAGGGAGGGAGGTGGTCTATTGTGTCCTAGGGAGGGAGGAGGTGTATTGTGTTCTAGGGAGGGAGGGAGGTGGTGTATTGTGTTCTAGGGAGGGAGGTGGTGTATTGTGTCCTAGGGGGGAAAGAGGTGGTGTATTGTGTTCGAGGGAGGGAGGGAGGGAGGAGGTGTATTGTGTTCTAGAGAGGGAGGGAGGTGGTGTATTGTGTTCTAGGGAGGGAGGTGGTGTATTGTGTCCTAGGGGGGAAAGAGGTGGTGTATTGTGTTCTAGGGAGGGAGGGAGGAGGTGTATTGTGTTCTAGGGAGGGAGGGAGGAGGTGTATTGTGTTCTAGGGAGGGAGGGAGGAGGTGTATTGTGTTCTAGGGACAGAGGGAGGTGGTGCATTGTGTTCTACGGAGGGAGGTAGGTGGTGTATTGTGTTCTAGGGAGGGAGGTGGTGTATTGTGTTCTAGGGAGGGAGGGAGGTGGTGTATTGTGTTCTAGGGAGGGAGGGAGGTGGTGTATTGTGTTCTAGGGAGGGAGGGAGGTGTTGTATTGTGTTCTAGGGAGGGAGGGAGGTGGTGTATTGTGTCCTAGGGAGGAAGGTGGTGTTTTGTGTTATAGGGAGGGAGGTGGTGTATTGTGTTCTAGGGAGGGAGGGAGGTGGTGAATTGTGTTCTAGGGAGGGAGGGAGGTGGTGTATTGTGTTCTAGGGAGGGAGGTGGTGTATTGTGTTCTAGGGAGGGAGGGAGGAGGTGTATTGTGTTCTAGGGAGGGAGGGAGGTGGTGTATTGTGTCCTAGGGAGGGAGGGAGGTGGTGTATTGTGTCCTAGGGAGGGAGGGAGGTGGTGTATTGTGTCCTAGGGAGGGAGGGAGGTTGTGTATTGTGTTCTAGGGAGGGAGGGAGGTGGTGTATTGTGTTCTAGGGAGGGAGGGAGAAGGTGTATTGTGTTCTAGGGAGGGAGGGAGGTGGTGTATTGTGTTCTAGGGAGGGAGGTGGTGTATTGTGTTCTAGGGAGGGAGGAGGTGTATTGTGTTCTAGGGAGGGAGGGAGGTGGTGTATTGTGTTCTAGGGGGGAGGGAGGTGGTGTATTGTGTTCTAGTGAGGGGGGAGGTGGTGTATTGTGTTCTAGGGAGGGAGGGAGGTGGTGTATTGTGTTCGAGGGAGGGAGGGAGGTGGTGTATTGTGTTCTGGGGGGAGGGAGGTGGTGTATTGTGTTCTAGGGGGGGAGGGGGGTGGTGTATTGTGTTCTAGGGAGGGAGGTGGTGTATTGTGTTCTAGGGAGGGAGGGAGGAGGTAGATTGTGTTCTAGTGAGGGGGGAGGTGGTGTATTGTGTTCTAGGGAGGGAGGTGGTGTATTGTGTTCGAGGGAGGGAGGGAGGTGGTGTATTGTGTTCTAGGGGGGAGGGAGGTGGTGCATTGTGTTCTAGGGGGGAGGGAGGTGGTGTATTGTGTTCTACGGAGGGAGGGAGGTGGTGTATTGTGTTCTAGGGAAGGAGGGAGGAAGTGTATTGTGTTCTAGGGAGGGAGGGAGCTGGTGTATTGTGTTCTAGGGAAGGAGGGAGGTGGTGTATTGTGTTCTAGGGGGGGAGGGGGTGGTGTATTGTGTTCTAGGGAGGGAGGGAGGAGGTGTATTGTGTTCTGGGGGGAGGGAGGTGGTGTATTGTGTTCTAGGGAGGGAGGGAGGTGGTGTATTGTGTTCTAGGGAGGGAGGGAGGTGGTGTATTGTGTTCTAGGGAGGGAGGGAGGTGTTGTATTGTGTTCTAGGGAGGGAGGGAGGTGGTGTATTGTGTCCTAGGGAGGAAGGTGGTGTTTTGTGTTCTAGGGAGGGAGGTGGTGTATTGTGTTCTAGGGAGGGAGGGAGGTGGTGAATTGTGTTCTAGGGAGGGAGGGAGGTGGTGTATTGTGTTCTAGGGAGGGAGGTGGTGTATTGTGTTCTAGGGAGGGAGGGAGGAGGTGTATTGTGTTCTAGGGAGGGAGGGAGGTGGTGTATTGTGTCCTAGGGAGGGAGGGAGGTGGTGTATTGTGTCCTAGGGAGGGAGGGAGGTGGTGTATTGTGTCCTAGGGAGGGAGGGAGGTTGTGTATTGTGTTCTAGGGAGGGAGGGAGGTGGTGTATTGTGTTCTAGGGAGGGAGGGAGAAGGTGTATTGTGTTCTAGGGAGGGAGGGAGGTGGTGTATTGTGTTCTAGGGAGGGAGGTGGTGTATTGTGTTCTAGGGAGGGAGGAGGTGTATTGTGTTCTAGGGAGGGAGGGAGGTGGTGTATTGTGTTCTAGGGGGGAGGGAGGTGGTGTATTGTGTTCTAGTGAGGGGGGAGGTGGTGTATTGTGTTCTAGGGAGGGAGGGAGGTGGTGTATTGTGTTCGAGGGAGGGAGGGAGGTGGTGTATTGTGTTCTGGGGGGAGGGAGGTGGTGTATTGTGTTCTAGGGGGGGAGGGGGGTGGTGTATTGTGTTCTAGGGAGGGAGGTGGTGTATTGTGTTCTAGGGAGGGAGGGAGGAGGTAGATTGTGTTCTAGTGAGGGGGGAGGTGGTGTATTGTGTTCTAGGGAGGGAGGTGGTGTATTGTGTTCGAGGGAGGGAGGGAGGTGGTGTATTGTGTTCTAGGGGGGAGGGAGGTGGTGCATTGTGTTCTAGGGGGGAGGGAGGTGGTGTATTGTGTTCTACGGAGGGAGGGAGGTGGTGTATTGTGTTCTAGGGAAGGAGGGAGGAAGTGTATTGTGTTCTAGGGAGGGAGGGAGCTGGTGTATTGTGTTCTAGGGAAGGAGGGAGGTGGTGTATTGTGTTCTAGGGGGGGAGGGGGTGGTGTATTGTGTTCTAGGGAGGGAGGGAGGAGGTGTATTGTGTTCTGGGGGGAGGGAGGTGGTGTATTGTGTTCTAGGGAGGGAGGGAGGTGGTGTATTGTGTTCTAGGGAGGGAGGTGGTGTATTGTGTTCTAGGGAGGGAGGGAGGAGGTGTATTGTGTTCTAGGGAGGGAGGGAGGAGGTGTATTGTATTCTAGGGAGGGAGGGAGGTGGTGTATTGTGTTCTAGGGAGGGAGGGAAGAGGTGTATTGTGTCCTAGGGAGGGAGGTGGTGTATTGTGTTCTAGGGAGGGAGGAGGTGTATTGTGTTCTAGGGGGGGAGGGAGGAGGTGTATTGTGTTCTAGGGAGGGAGGGAGGTGGTGTATTGTGTTCTAGGGAGGGAGGGAGGAGGTGTATTGTGTTCTAGGGAGGGAGGGAGGAGGTGTATTGTGTTCTAGGGAGGGAGGGAGGTGGTGTATTGTGTTCTAGGGAGGGAGGGAAGAGGTGTATTGTGTCCTAGGGAGGGAGGTGGTGTATTGTGTTCTAGGGAGGGAGGTGGTGTATTGTGTTCTAGGGAGGGAGGGAGGTGGTGTATTGTGTTCTAGGGAGGGAGGGAGGTGGTGTATTGTGTTTTAGGGAGGGAGGGAGGAGGTGTATTGTGTCCTAGGGGGGAGGGAGGTGGTGTATTGTGTTCTAGGGGGGGAGGGTGGTGGTGTATTGTGTTCTAGGGAGGGAGGTGGTGTATTGTGTTCTAGGGAGGGAGGGAGGTGGTGTATTGTGTTCTAGGGAGGGAGGGAGGTGGTGTATTGTGTTCTAGGGAGGGAGGGAGGTGTTGTATTGTGTTCTAGGGAGGGAGGGAGGTGGTGTATTGTGTCCTAGGGAGGAAGGTGGTGTTTTGTGTTCTAGGGAGGGAGGTGGTGTATTGTGTTCTAGGGAGGGAGGGAGGTGGTGAATTGTGTTCTAGGGAGGGAGGGAGGTGGTGTATTGTGTTCTAGGGAGGGAGGTGGTGTATTGTGTTCTAGGGAGGGAGTGAGGAGGTGTATTGTGTTCTAGGGAGGGAGGGAGGTGGTGTATTGTGTCCTAGGGAGGGAGGGAGGTGGTGTATTGTGTCCTAGGGAGGGAGGGAGGTGGTGTATTGTGTCCTAGGGAGGGAGGGAGGTTGTGTATTGTGTTCTAGGGAGGGAGGGAGGTGGTGTATTGTGTTCTAGGGAGGGAGGGAGAAGGTGTATTGTGTTCTAGGGAGGGAGGGAGGTGGTGTATTGTGTTCTAGGGAGGGAGGTGGTGTATTGTGTTCTAGGGAGGGAGGGAGGTGGTGTATTGTGTTCTAGGGGGGAGGGAGGTGGTGTATTGTGTTCTAGTGAGGGGGGAGGTGGTGTATTGTGTTCTAGGGAGGGAGGGAGGTGGTGTATTGTGTTCGAGGGAGGGAGGGAGGTGGTGTATTGTGTTCTGGGGGGAGGGAGGTGGTGTATTGTGTTCTAGGGGGGGAGGGGGGTGGTGTATTGTGTTCTAGGGAGGGAGGTGGTGTATTGTGTTCTAGGGAGGGAGGGAGGAGGTGTATTGTGTTCTAGTGAGGGGGGAGGTGGTGTATTGTGTTCTAGGGAGGGAGGTGGTGTATTGTGTTCGAGGGAGGGAGGGAGGTGGTGTATTGTGTTCTAGGGGGGAGGGAGGTGGTGCATTGTGTTCTAGGGGGGAGGGAGGTGGTGTATTGTGTTCTACGGAGGGAGGGAGGTGGTGTATTGTGTTCTAGGGAAGGAGGGAGGAAGTGTATTGTGTTCTAGGGAGGGAGGGAGCTGGTGTATTGTGTTCTAGGGAAGGAGGGAGGTGGTGTATTGTGTTCTAGGGGGGGAGGGGGTGGTGTATTGTGTTCTAGGGAGGGGGGGAGGAGGTGTATTGTGTTCTGGGGGGAGGGAGGTGGTGTATTGTGTACTAGGGAGGGAGGTGGTGTATTGTGTTCTAGGGAGGGAGGGAGGTGGTGTATTGTGTTCTAGGGAGGGAGGTGGTGTATTGTGTTCTAGGGAGGGAGGGAGGAGGTGTATTGTGTTCTAGGGAGGGAGGGAGGAGGTGTATTGTATTCTAGGGAGGGAGGGAGGTGGTGTATTGTGTTCTAGGGAGGGAGGGAAGAGGTGTATTGTGTCCTAGGGAGGGAGGTGGTGTATTGTGTTCTAGGGAGGGAGGAGGTGTATTGTGTTCTAGGGGGGGAGGGAGGAGGTGTATTGTGTTCTAGGGAGGGAGGGAGGTGGTGTATTGTGTTCTAGGGAGGGAGGGAGGAGGTGTATTGTGTTCTAGGGAGGGAGGGAGGAGGTGTATTGTGTTCTAGGGAGGGAGGGAGGTGGTGTATTGTGTTCTAGGGAGGGAGGGAAGAGGTGTATTGTGTCCTAGGGAGGGAGGTGGTGTATTGTGTTCTAGGGAGGGTGGTGGTGTATTGTGTTCTAGGGAGGGAGGGAGGTGGTGTATTGTGTTCTAGGGAGGGAGGGAGGTGGTGTATTGTGTTTTAGGGAGGGAGGGAGGAGGTGTATTGTGTCCTAGGGGGGAGGGAGGTGGTGTATTGTGTTCTAGGGGGGGAGGGTGGTGGTGTATTGTGTTCTAGGGAGGGAGGTGGTGTATTGTGTTCTAGGGAGGGAGGGAGGTGGTGTATTGTGTCCTAGGGAGGAAGGTGGTGTTTTGTGTTCTAGGGAGGGAGGTGGTGTATTGTGTTCTAGGGAGGGAGGGAGGAGGTGTATTGTGTTCTAGGGAGGGAGGGAGGTGGTGTATTGTGTTCTAGGGAGGGAGGTGGTGTATTGTGTTCTAGGGAGGGAGGGAGGAGGTGTATTGTGTTCTAGGGAGGGAGGGAGGTGGTGTATTGTGTCCTAGGGAGGGAGGGAGGTGGTGTATTGTGTCCTAGGGAGGGAGGGAGGTGGTGTATTGTGTCCTAGGGAGGGAGGGAGGTTGTGTATTGTGTTCTAGGGAGGGAGGGAGGTGGTGTATTGTGTTCTAGGGAGGGAGGGAGAAGGTGTATTGTGTTCTAGGGAGGGAGGGAGGTGGTGTATTGTGTTCTAGGGAGGGAGGTGGTGTATTGTGTTCTAGGGAGGGAGGAGGTGTATTGTGTTCTAGGGAGGGAGGTGGTGTATTGTGTTCTAGGGGGGAGGGAGGTGGTGTATTGTGTTCTAGTGAGGGGGGAGGTGGTGTATTGTGTTCTAGGGAGGGAGGTGGTGTATTGTGTTCGAGGGAGGGAGGGAGGTGGTGTATTGTGTTCTAGGGGGGAGGGAGGTGGTGCATTGTGTTCTAGGGGGGAGGGAGGTGGTGTATTGTGTTCTACGGAGGGAGGGAGGTGGTGTATTGTGTTCTAGGGAAGGAGGGAGGAAGTGTATTGTGTTCTAGGGAGGGAGGGAGCTGGTGTATTGTGTTCTAGGGAAGGAGGGAGGTGGTGTATTGTGTTCTAGGGGGGGAGGGGGTGGTGTATTGTGTTCTAGGGAGGGAGGGAGGAGGTGTATTGTGTTCTGGGGGGAGGGAGGTGGTGTATTGTGTACTAGGGAGGGAGGTGGTGTATTGTGTTCTAGGGAGGGAGGGAGGTGGTGTATTGTGTTCTAGGGAGGGAGGTGGTGTATTGTGTTCTAGGGAGGGAGGGAGGAGGTGTATTGTGTTCTAGGGAGGGAGGGAGGAGGTGTATTGTATTCTAGGGAGGGAGGTGGTGTATTGTGTTCTAGGGAGGGAGGGAGGTGGTGTATTGTGTTCTAGGGAGGGAGGTGGTGTATTGTGTTCTAGGGGGGAGGGAGGTGGTGTATTGTGTTCTAGGGAGGGAGGGAGGTGGTGTATTGTGTTCTAGGGAGGGAGGGAGGAGGTGTATTGTGTTCTAGGGAGGGAGGGAGGAGGTGTATTGTGTTCTAGGGAGGGAGGTGGTGTATTGTGTTCTAGGGAGGGAGGGAAGAGGTGTATTGTGTCCTAGGGAGGGAGGTGGTGTATTGTGTTCTAGGGAGGGAGGAGGTGTATTGTGTTCTAGGGGGGGAGGGAGGAGGTGTATTGTGTTCTAGGGAGGGAGGGAGGTGGTGTATTGTGTTCTAGGGAGGGAGGGAGGAGGTGTATTGTGTTCTAGGGAGGGAGGGAGGAGGTGTATTGTGTTCTAGGGAGGGAGGGAGGTGGTGTATTGTGTTCTAGGGAGGGAGGGAAGAGGTGTATTGTGTCCTAGGGAGGGAGGTGGTGTATTGTGTTCTAGGGAGGGTGGTGGTGTATTGTGTTCTAGGGAGGGAGGGAGGTGGTGTATTGTGTTCTAGGGAGGGAGGGAGGTGGTGTATTGTGTTTTAGGGAGGGAGGGAGGAGGTGTATTGTGTCCTAGGGGGGAGGGAGGTGGTGTATTGTGTTCTAGGGGGGGAGGGTGGTGGTGTATTGTGTTCTAGGGAGGGAGGTGGTGTATTGTGTTCTAGGGAGGGAGGGAGGTGGTGTATTGTGTCCTAGGGAGGAAGGTGGTGTTTTGTGTTCTAGGGAGGGAGGTGGTGTATTGTGTTCTAGGGAGGGAGGGAGGAGGTGTATTGTGTTCTAGGGAGGGAGGGAGGTGGTGTATTGTGTTCTAGGGAGGGAGGTGGTGTATTGTGTTCTAGGGAGGGAGGGAGGAGGTGTATTGTGTTCTAGGGAGGGAGGGAGGTGGTGTATTGTGTCCTAGGGAGGGAGGGAGGTGGTGTATTGTGTCCTAGGGAGGGAGGGAGGTGGTGTATTGTGTCCTAGGGAGGGAGGGAGGTTGTGTATTGTGTTCTAGGGAGGGAGGGAGGTGGTGTATTGTGTTCTAGGGAGGGAGGGAGAAGGTGTATTGTGTTCTAGGGAGGGAGGGAGGTGGTGTATTGTGTTCTAGGGAGGGAGGTGGTGTATTGTGTTCTAGGGAGGGAGGAGGTGTATTGTGTTCTAGGGAGGGAGGTGGTGTATTGTGTTCTAGGGGGGAGGGAGGAGGTGTATTGTGTTTGAGGGAGGGAGGGAGGTGGTGTATTGTGTTCTGGGGGAGGGAGGTGGTGTATTGTGTTCTAGGGGGGAGGGAGGTGGTGTATTGTGTTCTAGTGAGGGGGGAGGTGGTGTATTGTGTTCTAGTGAGGGGGGAGGTGGTGTATTGTGTTCTAGGTAGGGAGGGAGGTGGTGTATTGTGTTCTAGGGAGGGAGGGAGGTGGTGTATTGTGTTTGAGGGAGGGAGGGAGGTGGTGTATTGTGTTCTGGGGGAGGGAGGTGGTGTATTGTGTTCTAGGGGGGAGGGAGGTGGTGTATTGTGTTCTAGTGAGGGGGGAGGTGGTGTATTGTGTTCTAGTGAGGGGGGAGGTGGTGTATTGTGTTCTAGGTAGGGAGGGAGGTGGTGTATTGTGTTCGAGGGAGGGAGGGAGGTGGTGTATTGTGTTCTAGGGAGGGAGGGAGGTGGTGTATTGTGTTCTAGGGGGGGAGGGGGTTGGTGTATTGTGTTCTAGGGAGGGAGGTGGTGTATTGAGTTCTAGGGAGGGAGGGAGGAGGTGTATTGTGTTCTAGGGAGGGAGGTGTATTGTGTCCTAGGGAGGGAGGGAGGTGGTGTATTGTGTTCTAGGGAGGGATGTGGTGTATTGTGTTCTAGTGAGGGAGGGAGGTGGTGTATTGTGTTCTAGGGAGGGAGGGAGGTGGTGTATTGTGTTCTAGGGGGGGAGGGGGTGGTGTATTGTGTTCTAGGGAGGGAGGGAGGAGGTGTATTGTGTTCTGGGGGGAGGGAGGTGGTGTATTGTGTTCTAGGGAGGGAGGTGGTGTATTGTGTTCTAGGGAGGGAGGGAGGTGGTGTATTGTGTTCTAGGGAGGGAGGTGGTGTATTGTGTTCTAGGGAGGGAGGGAGGAGGTGTATTGTGTTCTAGGGAGGGAGGGAGGAGGTGTATTGTATTCTAGGGAGGGAGGGAGGTGGTGTATTGTGTTCTAGGGAGGGAGGGAAGAGGTGTATTGTGTCCTAGGGAGGGAGGTGGTGTATTGTGTTCTAGGGAGGGAGGAGGTGTATTGTGTTCTAGGGGGGGAGGGAGGTGGTGTATTGTGTTCTAGGGAGGGAGGGAGGAGGTGTATTGTGTTCTAGGGAGGGAGGTGGTGTATTGTGTTCTAGGGAGGGAGGGAGGTGGTGTATTGTGTTCTAGGGAGGGAGGGAGGAGGTGTATTGTGTTCTAGGGAGGGAGGGAGGAGGTGTATTGTGTTCTAGGGAGGGAGGGAGGTGGTGTATTGTGTTCTAGGGAGGGAGGGAAGAGGTGTATTGTGTCCTAGGGAGGGAGGTGGTGTATTGTGTTCTAGGGAGGGAGGTGGTGTATTGTGTTCTAGGGAGGGAGGGAGGTGGTGTATTGTGTTCTAGGGAGGGAGGGAGGTGGTGTATTGTGTTTTAGGGAGGGAGGGAGGAGGTGTATTGTGTCCTAGGGGGGAGGGAGGTGGTGTATTGTGTTCTAGGGGGGGAGGGTGGTGGTGTATTGTGTTCTAGGGAGGGAGGTGGTGTATTGTGTTCTAGGGAGGGAGGGAGGTGGTGTATTGTGTCCTAGGGAGGAAGGTGGTGTTTTGTGTTCTAGGGAGGGAGGTGGTGTATTGTGTTCTAGGGAGGGAGGGAGGAGGTGTATTGTGTTCTAGGGAGGGAGGGAGGTGGTGTATTGTGTTCTAGGGAGGGAGGTGGTGTATTGTGTTCTAGGGAGGGAGGGAGGAGGTGTATTGTGTTCTAGGGAGGGAGGGAGGTGGTGTATTGTGTCCTAGGGAGGGAGGGAGGTGGTGTATTGTGTCCTAGGGAGGGAGGGAGGTGGTGTATTGTGTCCTAGGGAGGGAGGGAGGTTGTGTATTGTGTTCTAGGGAGGGAGGGAGGTGGTGTATTGTGTTCTAGGGAGGGAGGGAGAAGGTGTATTGTGTTCTAGGGAGGGAGGGAGGTGGTGTATTGTGTTCTAGGGAGGGAGGTGGTGTATTGTGTTCTAGGGAGGGAGGAGGTGTATTGTGTTCTAGGGAGGGAGGGAGGTGGTGTATTGTGTTCTAGGGGGGAGGGAGGTGGTGTATTGTGTTCTAGTGAGGGGGGAGGTGGTGTATTGTGTTCTAGGGAGGGAGGGAGGTGGTGTATTGTGTTTGAGGGAGGGAGGGAGGTGGTGTATTGTGTTCTGGGGGGAGGGAGGTGGTGTATTGTGTTCTAGGTAGGGAGGGAGGTGGTGTATTGTGTTCGAGGGAGGGAGGGAGGTGGTGTATTGTGTTCTAGGGAGGGAGGGAGGTGGTGTATTGTGTTCTAGGGGGGGAGGGGGTTGGTGTATTGTGTTCTAGGGAGGGAGGTGGTGTATTGAGTTCTAGGGAGGGAGGGAGGAGGTGTATTGTGTTCTAGGGAGGGAGGAGGTGTATTGTGTCCTAGGGAGGGAGGGAGGTGGTGTATTGTGTTCTAGGGAGGGAGGTGGTGTATTGTGTTCTAGTGAGGGAGGGAGGTGGTGTATTGTGTTCTAGGGAGGGAGGGAGGTGGTGTATTGTGTTCTAGGGGGGGAGGGGGTGGTGTATTGTGTTCTAGGGAGGGAGGGAGGAGGTGTATTGTGTTCTGGGGGGAGGGAGGTGGTGTATTGTGTTCTAGGGAGGGAGGTGGTGTATTGTGTTCTAGGGAGGGAGGGAGGTGGTGTATTGTGTTCTAGGGAGGGAGGTGGTGTATTGTGTTCTAGGGAGGGAGGGAGGAGGTGTATTGTGTTCTAGGGAGGGAGGGAGGAGGTGTATTGTATTCTAGGGAGGGAGGGAGGTGGTGTATTGTGTTCTAGGGAGGGAGGGAAGAGGTGTATTGTGTCCTAGGGAGGGAGGTGGTGTATTGTGTTCTAGGGAGGGAGGAGGTGTATTGTGTTCTAGGGGGGGAGGGAGGAGGTGTATTGTGTTCTAGGGAGGGAGGGAGGTGGTGTATTGTGTTCTAGGGAGGGAGGGAGGAGGTGTATTGTGTTCTAGGGAGGGAGGGAGGAGGTGTATTGTGTTCTAGGGAGGGAGGGAGGTGGTGTATTGTGTTCTAGGGAGGGAGGGAAGAGGTGTATTGTGTCCTAGGGAGGGAGGTGGTGTATTGTGTTCTAGGGAGGGAGGTGGTGTATTGTGTTCTAGGGAGGGAGGGAGGTGGTGTATTGTGTTCTAGGGAGGGAGGGAGGTGGTGTATTGTGTTTTAGGGAGGGAGGGAGGAGGTGTATTGTGTCCTAGGGGGGAGGGAGGTGGTGTATTGTGTTCTAGGGGGGAGGGTGGTGGTGTATTGTGTTCTAGGGAGGGAGGTGGTGTATTGTGTTCTAGGGAGGGAGGGAGGTGGTGTATTGTGTCCTAGGGAGGAAGGTGGTGTTTTGTGTTCTAGGGAGGGAGGTGGTGTATTGTGTTCTAGGGAGGGAGGGAGGAGGTGTATTGTGTTCTAGGGAGGGAGGGAGGTGGTGTATTGTGTTCTAGGGAGGGAGGTGGTGTATTGTGTTCTAGGGAGGGAGGGAGGAGGTGTATTGTGTTCTAGGGAGGGAGGTGGTGTATTGTGTCCTAGGGAGGGAGGGAGGTGGTGTATTGTGTCCTAGGGAGGGAGGGAGGTGGTGTATTGTGTCCTAGGGAGGGAGGGAGGTTGTGTATTGTGTTCTAGGGAGGGAGGGAGGTGGTGTATTGTGTTCTAGGGAGGGAGGGAGAAGGTGTATTGTGTTCTAGGGAGGGAGGGAGGTGGTGTATTGTGTTCTAGGGAGGGAGGTGGTGTATTGTGTTCTAGGGAGGGAGGAGGTGTATTGTGTTCTAGGGAGGGAGGGAGGTGGTGTATTGTGTTCTAGGGGGGAGGGAGGTGGTGTATTGTGTTCTTGTGAGGGGGGAGGTGGTGTATTGTGTTCTAGGGAGGGAGGGAGGTGGTGTATTGTGTTTGAGGGAGGGAGGGAGGTGGTGTATTGTGTTCTGGGGGGAGGGAGGGGGTGTATTGTGTTCTAGGGGGGAGGGAGGTGGTGTATTGTGTTCTAGTGAGGGGGGAGGTGGTGTATTGTGTTCTAGTGAGGGGGGAGGTGGTGTATTGTGTTCTAGGTAGGGAGGGAGGTGGTGTATTGTGTTCGAGGGAGGGAGGGAGGTGGTGTATTGTGTTCTAGGGAGGGAGGGAGGTGGTGTATTGTGTTCTAGGGGGGGAGGGGGTTGGTGTATTGTGTTCTAGGGAGGGAGGTGGTGTATTGAGTTCTAGGGAGGGAGGGAGGAGGTGTATTGTGTTCTAGGGAGGGAGGAGGTGTATTGTGTCCTAGGGAGGGAGGGAGGTGGTGTATTGTGTTCTAGGGAGGGAGGTGGTGTATTGTGTTCTAGTGAGGGAGGGAGGTGGTGTATTGTGTTCTAGGGAGCGAGGGAGGTGGTGTATTGTGTTCTAGGGAGGGAGGGAGTTGGTGTATTGTGTTCTAGGGAGGGAGGGAGGTGGTGTATTGTGTTCTAGGGAGGGAGAGAGGTGGTGTATTGTGTCCTAGGGAGGGAGGGAGGTGGTCTATTGTGTCCTAGGGAGCTAGGTTTTGGAAGGAAGTAAATAATGACCTGGGTTGTGTTTCCCTTGGCTGTAAGGAGCGTGCATACATACGTGTGTGATTATTTTGCAGTGTTTGGGTGGTGTGTGTGTGTGTGGTACACTAAATGACCTCTCTGTGCAGGGTCTGTGGAGTCACTACTAATGATGAGGATGAGAGATGACTTATACCATCACCTGGTATCACCTTATTCCAAAGCGCTTAACAACGGCCTCTCATTCACCCATTCACACACACATTCACACACCAATGGCGGCCAAGCTACCATGCAAGGTGCCGGCCCACTCATTGGGAGCAATTTGGGGTTCGGTGTCTTGCCCAAGGACACCTCGACAGGTGGCCAGCCAGGGTTCGAACCGCCAATCTGCCGACCATGCGATCATTAGACGCCGGCTCTACCTCCTGAGCCTCAGCCTCTACCTCCACTAGCCTCTACCTCCTACTCCACCAGCCTCTACCTCCTGAGCCACAGCCTCTACCTCCACCAGCCTCTACCTCCTGAGCCACAGCCTCTACCTCCACTAGCCTCTACCTCCACCAGCCTCTACCTCCTGAGCCACAGCCTCTACCTCCACTAGCCTCTACCTCCACTAGCCTCTACCTCCACCAGCCTCTACCTCCGCCAGATTCTACCTCCACCAGCCTCTACCTCCACCAGTCTCTACCTCCACCATTCTCTACCTCCTGAGTCACAGCCTCTACCTACACCAGCCTCTACTTCCACCAGCCTCTACCTCCACCAGCCTCTACCTCCTGAGCCACAGCCTCTACCTCCTGAGCCACAGCCTCTACCTCCTGAGCCACAGGCACCCCAGATGCAGGCGTTCAGTAATGGAGTTGACTTCACACTGTTCCAGTCAGGAATGAATCAGGTCCTGTAGGGTCAGCCACTCTGCTCAGGCGTTGGACCTCCCTGACCTCGTAATGCCCTCCCGCTGCAGCAACACTTCAACAGGGCACAATGAAAAAACGAAACAAAAAAACAAATTCCTGCCTCTAGCGTTACGACTGCCAGCGGCCCCTGGTCGAGCACAGAGGACTTTGTCTTGATGATGGATAGATGGCTCACTTCCTTAGACAAATGTATTTGTTGTAAGTCGCTTTTGGATAAAGAAGACATCTGCTAAATTGTCCAAAATGTAAATGATGTGATGTAGAGTGAGTAGACTGGATGGATTTCAGTCGTTTCCAAAGTTTCTTGTGAGAAAGAAAGTTGCTGCTTAGTGACAGAGAGTCTTCTGACCTGAACCCCAGAACTGACCTGACCTGAACCCCTGAACTGGGCTGAACCCCTGAACTGGGCTGAACTGGCCTGGGACACTGGGTTGATGAGGTTTGAGACTGGGAGAGAGAAACAGCTTGGTTCTGAAATAAAGTGGGAAATCTTGTAATAATAATAATAATAATAATAATAATAATAATAATAATAATAATACATTTTAATTGTTATGCACTTTGCATAAATAAATATCTAAGTGCTACAGATTCAAAACAAGAAGAAAGATAAAAATACTAAAACAATAAACATTTCTATAAAAAAAGGCTAATAAAAGGCTCTATTAAAAAGGCAGGTTTTAAGGGGGTTGGTGGCAGCAGAGCGGAGGGAGCGTGAGGAGGTCTGAGGGGTATGAAGGAGTTCCTTGAGGTAGGGGAGGGCAGTTCCGTGAATGCACTGGTGGGTGTAATCTCTCTCTCAGTGGGGACAGCTTCCTCGTTCTCACACGCCGTTCACATACGGCCAGATGCAACTGTGGCGGAATCATTTACTTTTGTAACTGAATTCACAAGAGTCACTGAGTCAGACTGTCTCGGGCAGAATCAACATATTGACGACCCAGTCTAGTAGACAATGAAACGTGTCTTCCTCTGCTCCGGGCTTGACATTGGCCAGACAACAGACACATTTAAATGATCACAAATACCTAATTGCTCTCTTTTCTCTTAGCCTACACCTAGAGAGACTGAGCCACCTAGAGAGACTGAACCACCTAGAGAGACTGACCTGCACCTAGAGAGACTGACCTGCACCAAGAGAGACTGACCCACCTAGAGAGACTGACCTGCACCTAGAGAGACTGACCCATCTAGAGAGACTGACCCACCTAGAGAGACTGACCCACCTAGAGAGACTGACCCACCTAGAGAGACTAACCTGCACCTAGAGAGACTGACCTGCACCTAGAGAGACTGACCCACCTAGAGAGACTGACCTGCACCTAGAGAGACTGACCCACCTAGAGAGACTAACCTGCACCTAGAGAGACTGACCCACCTAGAGAGACTGACCCACCTAGAGAGACTGACCTGCACCTAGAGAGACTGACCTGCACCTAGAGAGACTGACCCACCTAGAGAGACTGACCTGCACCTAGAGAGACTGACCTGCACCTAGAGAGACTGACCCACCTAGAGAGACTAACCTGCACCTAGAGAGACTGACCCACCTAGAGAGACTGACCTACACCTAGAGAGACTGACCTACACCTAGAGAGACTGACCCACCTAGAGGACTGACCTACACCTAGAGAGACTGACCCACCTAGAGAGACTGACCTACACCTAGAGAGACTGACTCACCTAGAGGACTGACCTACACCTAGAGACTAACCTGCACCTAGAGAGACTGACCTACACCTAGAGAGACTGACCCACCTAGAGGACTGACCTACACCTAGAGAGACTGACCCACCTAGAGAGACTGACCCACCTAGAGAGACTGACCCACCTAGAGAGACTGACCCACCTAGAGAGACTGACCTGCACCTAGAGAGACTGACCTACACCTAGAGAGACTGACCTACACCTAGAGAGACTGACCTGCACCTAGAGAGACTGACCCACCTAGAGAGACTGAACTGCACCTAGAGAGACTGACCCACCTAGAGAGACTGACCTACACCTAGTGAGACTGACCCACCTAGAGAGACTGACCTGCACCTAGAGAGACTGACCTACACCTAGAGAGACTGACCCACCTAGAGAGACTGACCTGCACCTAGAGAGACTGACCTACACCTAGAGAGACTGACCTACACCTAGAGAGACTGACCCACCTAGAGAGACTGACCTGCACCTAGAGAGACTGACCTACACCTAGAGAGACTGACCCACCTAGAGAGACTGACCCACCTAGAGAGACTGACCCACCTAGAGAGACTGACCTGCACCTAGAGAGACTGACCTGCACCTAGAGAGACTGACCCACCTAGAGAGACTGACCCACCTAGAGAGACTGACCTGCACCTAGAGAGACTGACCTACACCAAGAGAGACTGACCTACACCTAGAGAGACTGACCTGCACCTAGAGAGACTGACCTGCACCTAGAGAGACTGACCCACCTAGAGAGACTGACCCACCTAGAGAGACTAACCTACACCTAGAGAGACTGACCCACCTAGAGAGACTGACCTGCACCTAGAGAGACTGACCTACACCTAGAGAGACTGACCCACCTAGAGAGACTGACCCACCTAGAGAGACTGACCTACACCTAGAGAGACTGACCCACCTAGAGAGACTGACCCACCTAGAGAGACAGACCTACACCTAGAGAGACTGACCTACACCTAGAGAGACTGACCCACCTAGAGAGACTGACCCACCTAGAGAGACTAACCTACACCCAGAGAGACTGACCCACCTAGAGAGACTGACCCACCTAGAGAGACTGACCCACCTAGAGTGACTGACCCACCTAGAGAGACTAACCTGCACCTAGAGAGACTGACCCACCTAGAGAGACTGACCCACCTAGAGAGACTGACCCACCTAGAGAGACTGACCCACCTAGAGAGACTGACCCACCTAGAGAGACTAACCTGCACCTAGAGAGACTGACCTGTACCTAGAGAGACTGACCCACCTAGAGAGACTGACCCACCTAGAGAGACTGACCTACACCTAGAGAGACTGACCCACCTAGAGAGACTGACCTACACCTAGAGAGACTGACCTACACCTAGAGAGACTGAACTGCACCTAGAGAGACTGACCCACCTAGAGAGACTGACCCACCTAGAGAGACTGACCTGCACCTAGAGAGACTGACCTACACCTAGAGAGACTAACCTGGACCTAGACAGACTCAGCCATCTAGAGCAGCTCTGGAACTTTTGTGATTCCAGACCAGACCAGACCAGACCAGAGCAGACCAGACCAGACCAGTTCGTGTTCTTTGTGACCCTCTTCCACCTGTGTGTCTCTAAGAGAAAGTGGGGGTCAATCCCCACCTAACCTCTTCTAAATGTACATCACAGCTAGCCCCTCCTCATCACAGCTAGCCCCTCCTCATCACAGCTCCTTCTCATCACAGCTAGCCCCTCCTCATCACAGCTATCTCCTCATCTCAGCTAGCCCCTCCTCATCACAGCTCCTCCTCATCACAGCTAGCCCCTCCTCATCACAGCTAGCCCCTCCTCATCACAGCCCCTCCTCATCACAGCTCCTCCTCATCACAGCTCCTCCTCATCACAGCTCCTCCTCATCACAGCTAGCCCCTCCTCATCACACCTCCTCCTCATCACAGCTAGCCCGTCCTCATCACAGCCCCTCCTCATCACAGCTCCTCCTCATCACAGCTAGCTCCTCATCACAGCTAGCTCCTCATCACAGCTAGCCCCTCCTCATCACAGCTCCAGTAGATATACTCGGTACTTTTCTTTGATCTCAGATTTGTTTGATGTTTTATGGGGGTCATAAATCAAGTCCATTGATCTTTAGGACTCACCATCTCTTATCTTAATGAGAAGGGGGGGTTTTATTGGCCCCAACCATTTGTTCAGAACACCCCCCGTTTGGTGAAGGTGTCAATATAGGGGATGTCCCAATACGAATGGTGACGTATGTGTTAGTAGGTGCTGACCTAGTGGGGTGAAATGTGTTTAAATACATTTTGTGTTGGTTATTGTAGGGGTTAGTTATCTTTCTTGAAAGGACTAGGCGCAACAATGGATACGTGTGGTGGTTTCGCATACATGGCTGTCAATGACAATGGGTCAGACAGCGGGGACGACCGTATGCATGATCTAGCGATAGCTCTGAGGAAGAGGAAGAAGCATTACCCTGATCAGACATTCGGCCTTTTCAGGAGATCACAGGCTGGCAATATCACCGGAGTTGTCAGTCTCTGTGGAGTCTCTGTGGAGACATCTTAAGATACTAGTGACGTGGGAGGAGTGGATTATCATGGAGAAAATAATGACTGAAATAGACGAAATGTTTGAATGTTCGTCGGTCAGGAAACTGTTGCATTACTCCGAAGATGAGCTGCAATTCGGCTAACAAGAGCATTTCACAGCCTTGTTCACACAGACGGAGAGTGTGGAGCGTGTGTGTGTGTGTGTATACGTGTGTGTGTGTGGGTGTGTGGGATTGTTTACACTATGGCATGTGTCGATTATAATAAAACGTTTTAACATGAAGAACAATTATTCGTATGTCATTATTTACTGTGACCCAGTCGTCTGTCTTAAATAATGGTTGGTTAATCAAGGTGTATGTGTTAATACAGTGATGTGTCCCCATTGATATACAAGCTTTCAAACGACGCAGCTAAGGCGCCAGAGATAGCTTGAGACGGGATTGTCACAGCATGTGGTGCGTTCGTCGAGCCAGATTACAACCGTTTGTTGTTCAGAGAACCATTTGTTCAGATCACCACCATTTAAATAAGTTCGAGAATGATTCAATACACACAATGACGTTCGGAGGTCGGCTGTTTAAATGCTATATAAGACAGATCTTGATGCAGACACTTTCGTAAACTTCGAGAGAACGCAAGTCCTGCGGCTGCCTCTAGCAACGATTGTATTCAGAGCGCCACCCCGAAAAACTGCATATAGAATCTATCATGTAAGGTAAGGCCTTTTAATACGTAGGGTGTGGGTGTGCGTGTGTGTGTGTGGGTGGATTAATAATCAAATAATGTTTACACTCTGTATACACGTTATTAAAATGAAAACGGCTGTGGAGGATTGTGTGGGGGGAGGCGTGACTGTTTAATAATATGTGTGCATTTATATGCATGTACACAGGCTTGATACTGGCATCCTAGACCTAAGCGATCGGCCTGAACACGTTTGGGCCGGAATATTAGCTGCTCCCGAGACACTGCAAAACTCAATCAATATGTCGATATTGTGACGGTTGATCCTGAGCTGTGGACCCCAGACGACGTTGAAGTCGTGGGCTCTGTAGACATTGTGGAGAGAGAATTGACCGGCGCAGATCTAAACACAACGGATCGATCTAATACGTTGGCTGGTGGAGCTGATCCCCCCAATACACAGAGGTATGATGTTTGAAAGATTAACAGAAAAAGGAATGATTTTGAAACATGTGTGACAAAGTATTTCTAACAATATACTGAACTCTTTATATCCACAGATTTCAACAAACGTGTGAGAGGTTCAACAATACAACCCATTCGACAGACAGCGGATTGAACACGCCCACATACATCAGAGCGGAACGACCGGGAGCAGCAGCCCTTGAAGTCCCAGACGGAGGAGAATGGCGGACGACTCCAGGCCTGTTGAATGTTGCTGAACATCGTGCCAGGTCTGAACCGTGTGTTGCAAAGATAATCCCAAACTCAACAGGTCACGTTGTGCATAACCGTATCTTGTTGGCTGCATTGAAAAAACAGGGGTTTGTTACTGTAAAAGGTCTTAACGATCTTCATCAAGCTGTGAAGCGTAACCAGGATGCTATTGACAATATCAGCCGCCATAATACGTCTGACTCCCACCAATGTTTGCAAAGGATAGAGAGCAATGTGGAGGCTTATCAGGAAAATGTTGTCAATGTTATGAGGCTTAATACAGTAGCCACGCATCAATATTTGCAACGGCTAGAGAGCAAAGTGGCTGGTTTAGAGCATATGCTACACAGTAAAAATGTCTGGTTGGGTGAAATTCATGACAAGGCGACAGATCTGATAACCAATGTAGCAACTCTGACTAGTAAATGATCCGTGCTGACTAACCTCGATTGGCAATCCGTGTATACGGCTGTTATGAATGTGTTAAAAACCGTAAGAACTCAACACAGCCCTTCTGTGGCTGAGGCTAGAGATGTCGAGTTGGGGTATGCGCCCCAAGCATCGACCAGTTTTACAGGCAGTAATAGTTCAAAGAGACATAAGGAATAAGCCTTCCATATTTAGGCGTAGTGTTGTGTAAACATGTGTTTTTTCATTTAACTCTTCTTAATTACCTTTTCATTTCTTAATATTGATTTATCTGTATTTCATACTTTTTTATAATGGAGCCGCAGGACAAGCGGCGTAGAACAGACATCCAGGGGTTTGGGGGTTGTCCAGATACACAGACAATTATGGCTATTATAGAGGCCATTAGACTTATCAATCGACAGATTGTGAGTTTTAATACTCAACAAGACAACAGGCTTCTAACAAACCAGGCTTATGGTGATGCCTCAGACACCCCAACAGATGTGTGTAGCATAGACGTCGTTAGGCGGATCAATCGTCAACTTGTGAGTTTTAACACTCAACAAGCCACAATTGACCAGCCTAATAATGACAAACAGAGACAACATGTTTCTAACAAACCAGTATTATGGTGATGCCTCAGCCCCCACAACAGATGTGTCTAGTATAGAGTTAATCAATCAGGGGTTTAAAGCATTTAATAGTCGTCATAGTGTAGACGATGGTACTACATTACCAGCCAGTCAAATAGGAGGTACACTGGGTGTTTGCGGTGTAGGGTCAAGTGTCAATATTGCAAATAGTGACTCATTAAATTCACGAGATGTTGAAAACATTAGGCTGTACGGTGGGGTTGTGGGAGAGTACAGAGTGACAGCTATACCCCATTTCAGGGGTTTAACATTGAACAGAAATCTCAATTTTAGAGGGGTTGCGGATAATGACATCGCTAATTATATGGATGGTATAACAGCCAGAATGACAGAGATCATAGATTTTAGCAGAAGGGTGGGGGGTGATAATGCAGTTCTGAATATTACCATAAGAGGTTCTAGCATACAGAGCTCTGTTAACAGAATATTAAACACTAAACAGGGCTATGACAGCGAACTAATCTTACAGGAGTTTAGCAACATTTTACAGAGTAATGACACCATTATGGCCGATGATAGTTTAGAAGCTGTAGTCTCTATTGTACGTAACATGAGTGGTGGAGGCCGCTCAAAACGGCTGACCAAACTAGCACGTGATGAGATTTTGGCGAGAAAGAAATTACATTTATACTCTCCAAACAATACCGCAGACAATATGTGTTTCTCGCATTGTCTAGCACGTCATCTGAATCCTCAAGTGTCCGACCGAGCTATCCCCCGCATAGCGACCGAAATACATGCAAAGGCTGGGTTTACACAGGATGATGAAATAGCCCTTGATGACATAGACTCGTTTGAGAGGGTATTAGATGTTAAAATAGGGGCACTAACCATGAATGTAAATAATCAGATGCAGTGGTTTATGACAGGTAGTGCGTCAAACAACAATACCGCATACTTGTACCTACAAGACAATCATTACCACTTAATAACCAGCATCCATAGGTTCTTGGGGACCTCCTATTTCTGCAAACATTGTTGCCAAGGTCACAACAGTTATAGGACCCATCGTTGTCCCCATCATTGTTCGACATGTGCAACGGAAGGTTGTTGTGACACTGGCAAATCGTGGGTGTACTGTTGCGATTGTAACAGATGGTGTCATTCCCTAGAATGTGACAACAGACACAAAGCGGCTATGACCACCCCCAGTGGTGGCACACTACCATCACAATGCAATACATTGATATTTTGCAAAACCTGCGACCGAGTTTATCACCGAGCAGGTAAAAAGCATAAATGCGTTGTAGGTAAATGCAAGTATTGCAGTGTAAATCTCGTCCCAAATTCCAAGCATGACTGTTTTATACAGCCTATGAAAGCTGCCAAACCAAACAACAAACTAATCTTCTACGATTTTGAAACTAGATTTGAAGACGGCAAGCATGTTGCTAATTTTGTCTGTGCTATGACATACGACGGTAGAGAATTTCATGCTACGGGGGAGGATTGTGTTGAAAAACTTGTCAAACATTTCAGAAACAGTTTGTTTAAGGGCTATACATTCATTGCTCATAACGCTGCAGGGTTTGACCATCATATTCTAGCAGAATATTTATCGAGCGTGGGATTGGTAGTTAAAATCATAATGAGTGGGGGTCGATTGATGACAATGATTGATGCTGTGTTCAACCAGCGTTATATTGACAGTTATTCTTTTGTGCCTATGCGGTTGTCAAAGACCGTTGCTGCATTTGACTTACAAACACAGGATAAAGGCTTTTTTCCTCACAAATTTAACAAGCGTGTAAATGATCAATACATAGGACCATACCCTTCAAAAACCATGTACGGGTTTGAATATATGTCCGATAAGGATCAAAGGGTTTTTGACAGTTGGTATGAGGTGGTCAAAGTTTGGGTGTTTGACTTTCAGAAACAGTTGCATGCATATGGTGTGAATTATGTGGTATTGTTAAGAGAGGCTTGTCTAAAATACCGGCTTGAATTCCTGGCGTGCACAGATGTTGATCCATTTAACCAATCAACACTAGCCGCCTGCTGCATGGCTGTTTACAAAACACAATTCCTGCCTAAGGACCTTGTTGCCTTGACTTATGACAATGCGTACATAAAACAACACAAGAACTATTCTCCTGTGTCGATTGAATGGTTGGAATATGTTAAACACACTCGAGCTGTTTGTGTACAGCAGGGGTCACCAACTATATTTGTCCAAGTGCCAGAATTTTTCAAAGCATACACTGTGGGGGCCGGACTTTAATATACGTATATATATATATATAATTATTTTATTTAGGCATACTATTGTATATAGTACTATTAGCATACTGTTTAATATTTTCATTTTCTTACTAAATTAATGTTATTAATGATTATTAGCCTATTATCAGTGTGAACAGACTCCTGACACCTATTATCCAACCAGCCACCAGGGGGCAATCGAGATATTTTGGCGTGCTGTGTGCCAAACTAAGTGGGGATCTGAAAGAGGTTATGGACAAAACAATGAAAATAATTAACTTCATCAGAGGAACTTCCAGTACGCAGCATCGCCTGTTCCGCAAGTTTGTGCTGGAATCTGAAGCCATTCACGAGGACCTCCAGCCTGATTTTAAGAAGTTGGCATCAGAGGGGAGATGTTAGTTCTCTCATTAACAAAATGTGAGTATTGCAGACATAGGATTTTATTGTTGCTATGTTAAATGGCATGGTTTATCCATTGTTAATGTGTAATTTAATGACCTGGTTATTACCGTTTTATTTGATATAGGCTACAGATGCCAGGCGATACCAGGATGCCGCGGTGAACGTTTGACTGACCGACTTGAAAACAACATTTCTGGCAATGAAGGCCTATCATTTGCCATGCTATTTTTTTTATTTAAGTGATGTTAATCTTTTTCATTTTCTGACTGAGAAGTTAGTTATTTAAGTCACTGTTAATGTTACGAAATGTTAAACAAGAGCAACAAAGAGTGAAAAATAAAATAAAACGAAATGTTAAATAGGCCTATGAGTAGGCTATGTGAAAAAATAAAATACAACGAAATGTTAAATGAGAGCTATGAATTTGTCCTCATTCTTGCATGAGAATAGCGCTACGTCTGCCGCATTCCATTTAATAAAAGAGGGGAATTAGTTTCAGCTTCGCTACTGCTATTTAGTGCCCAACCAGAAGCAAGGCTGCAGCTTTGTGAATGAGGTAGGTCTGACTCCTCCTGCATTGTAAGAACTATATGAATCTATGTTCTAAACGGTATTTCCCTCATTTTCGGAAAAAAAAAAAAAAAAAACGTTAAAAAAACCCGTAAAAACATGAATATTCGGCGGGCCCGATGGAAAGCTTTGGTGGGCCGCATCTGGCCCGCGGGCCGCCTGTTGGTGACCCATGGTGTACAGCATGCTTTAAACGATGGGGAGAGAAAGTTTGGTGCATACCACGTTGACGGCTATTATGAGAAAAACGGGGGTAAAGTGGCGTTGGAATTTAACGGTTGTTTCCACCATGGGCACAACTGTAAACATGACCCAAATCATTTAAACCCCCTCCTTCAAAAGTCATATGGTGATTTGAGGACAGAGGCTGATGTGAGAGTTGAGACACTTGAGAGGGTTCATGGGTTGACTATCGAAATCATGTGGGAATGCGAATGGCAGAGGGCTAAACGCCATGATCAGCAAGTTATTAATTTTATGTCAACATACACACACACAGAACGATTGAAACCTAGGGACGCTCTCTACGGGGGCCGTAGTAATGCCTATAAACTCTACCACAAGGCTAGGTGTTGATGAGAAGATACAATATCTAGACTTCACATCGTTATACCCATTCTGTCAAGCTCGCAAGTCTTACCCTGTGGGGCACCCTCAAATCATCTTCAACGATTTTGAGTCCCTGGAGAATTATTACGGTTTAATCAAGGCTACTGTATTACCCCCCAGAGGTTTGCTCCACCCAGTTCTACCCTATAGATGCAGAGGTAAACTAATGTTTCCATTGTGCTGCAGCTGTGCAGAGAGTGAGAACCAGACAGGGGTGTGTACCCATACAGATGACGAGAGAGCCATTTCAGGTACCTGGGTTAGTATCGAATTGTTAAAAGCTATAGATTTTGGTTACTAATGGTGCTTTTCCATCAGCAGCCCGGTTTAGTGCAGTTCGGATCAGTTCGAGGTCAGGTCGGGTCACTTTGATCTGTTCTGGTTTTCCATTATACACAAACCGACCCGGACTAGTAGGAGGAGTAGACGATAGTAGGCGGAGTTACGCGTCACACGCAGCCTGGCAAAAAGCTTCCGGGTGTACACAGCAACAGCCGTGATTTTTTTGGAGAGAAAGAGAAAGAGAGAGAGGAAGCTATGTACACATAATAAAGTCATGTTTTTTGAACCCTTAAAACCACTGCCTTCACTTGTCTGCTTTATGAACTGTAGTATCATCATCTACCGGCATTTGACTCATGAGTGAACGGCGAAAATGGCAGACAAACACGGTGCCGTTTGCGGGTTAATAACTTCGGTTTACCGGGGGTTAGGATAACAATTCAAACGTGTCAAAAGTTTTTGAATGGAGTCGATCCTCCACTCCTATCACCGTGGACACAGCGCGGAGCGAATTCCCTGTTAAAACCGGCATTTGACTCATGAGTGATGATTTGACTCAGCTGATGATAGGACAGTAAGAGGACAGAGAGCTGATGATAGGACAATAAGAGGACAGAGAGCTGATGATAGGACAGTAAGAGGACAGAGAGCTGATGATAGGACAGTAAGAGGACAGAGAGCTGATGATAGGACAATAAGAGGACAGACAGCTGATGATAGGACAATAAGAGGACAGACAGCTGATGATAGGACAGTAAGAGGACAGAGAGCTGATGATAGGACAGTAAGAGGACAGAGAGCTGATGATAGGACAGTAAGAGGACAGAGAGCTGATGATAGGACAGTAAGAGGACAGAGAGCTGATGATAGGACAGTAAGAGGACAGAGAGCTGATGATAGGACAGTAAGAGGACAGACAGCTGATGATAGGACAGTAAGAGGACAGAGAGCTGATGATAGGACAGTAAGAGGACAGAGAGCTGATGATAGGACAGTAAGAGGACAGAGAGCTGATGATAGGACAGTAAGAGGACAGACAGCTGATGATAGGACAGTAAGAGGACAGACAGCTGATGATAGGACAGTAAGAGGACAGAGAGCTGATGATAGGACAGTAAGAGGACAGAGAGCTGATGATAGGACAGTAAGAGGACAGAGAGCTGATGATAGGGCAGTAAGAGGACAGAGAGCTGATGATAGGACAATAAGAGGACAGAGAGCTGATGATAGGACAATAAGAGGACAGACAGCTGATGATAGGACAATAAGAGGACAGAGAGCTGATGATAGGACAGTAAGAGGACAGAGAGCTGATGATAGGACAGTAAGAGGACAGAGAGCTGATGATAGGACAGTAAGAGGACAGAGAGCTGATGATAGGACAGTAAGAGGACAGAGAGCTGATGATAGGACAGTAAGAGGACAGAGAGCTGATGATAGGACAGTAAGAGGACAGACAGCTGATGATAGGACAGTAAGAGGACAGACAGCTGATGATAGGACAGTAAGAGGACAGACAGCTGATGATAGGACAGTAAGAGGACAGACAGCTGATGATAGGACAGTTAGAGGACAGAGAGCTGATGATAGGACAGTAAGAGGACAGACAGCTGATGATAGGACAGTAAGAGGACAGAGAGCTGATGATAGGACAGTAAGAGGACAGACAGCTGATGATAGGACAGTAAGAGGACAGAGAGCTGATGATAGGACAATAAGAGGACAGAGAGCTGATGATAGGACAGTAAGAGGACAGAGAGCTGATGATAGGACAGTTAGAGGACAGAGAGCTGATGATAGGACAGTAAGAGGACAGACAGCTGATGATAGGACAGTAAGAGGACAGACAGCTGATGATAGGACAGTAAGAGGACAGACAGCTGATGATAGGACAGTAAGAGGACAGAGAGCTGATGATAGGACAATAAGAGGACAGACAGCTGATGATAGGACAGTAAGAGGACAGACAGCTGATGATAGGACAGTAAGAGGACAGACAGCTGATGATAGGACAGTAAGAGGACAGACAGCTGATGATAGGACAGTAAGAGGACAGAGAGCTGATGATAGGACAGTAAGAGGACAGAGAGCTGATGATAGGACAGTAAGAGGACAGAGAGCTGATGATAGGACAGTAAGAGGACAGACAGCTGATGATAGGACAATAAGAGGACAGAGAGCTGATGATAGGACAGTAAGAGGACAGAGAGCTGATGATAGGACAGTAAGAGGACAGACAGCTGATGATAGGACAGTAAGAGGACAGAGAGCTGATGATAGGACAATAAGAGGACAGACAGCTGATGATAGGACAGTAAGAGGACAGACAGCTGATGATAGGACAGTAAGAGGACAGACAGCTGATGATAGGACAGTAAGAGGACAGAGAGCTGATGATAGGACAGTAAGAGGACAGACAGCTGATGATAGGACAGTAAGAGGACAGACAGCTGATGATAGGACAGTAAGAGGACAGACAGCTGATGATAGGACAGTAAGAGGACAGAGAGCTGATGATAGGACAGTAAGAGGACAGACAGCTGATGATAGGACAATAAGAGGACAGACAGCTGATGATAGGACAGTAAGAGGACAGAGAGCTGATGATAGGACAGTAAGAGGACAGAGAGCTGATGATAGGACAGTAAGAGGACAGAGAGCTGATGATAGGACAGTAAGAGGACAGACAGCTGATGATAGGACAGTAAGAGGACAGACAGCTGATGATAGGACAATAAGAGGACAGACAGCTGATGATAGGACAGTAAGAGGACAGAGAGCTGATGATAGGACAGTTAGAGGACAGAGAGCTGATGATAGGACAGTAAGAGGACAGAGAGCTGATGATAGGACAGTAAGAGGACAGAGAGCTGATGATAGGACAGTAAGAGGACAGACAGCTGATGGTACTGCATTAGGACAGTAAGAAGAGAAAGAGAGACGTTAATGACGTAGGTCAAACTAGAGGAAGTTGGTCTGCAGGAGAGAACGGAGAAGGAGAGAGAGAGACAGACAGACAGACAGACAGAGAGAGCAGAGAAGGAGAGAGAGAGTTGAGTGTTATCATGTGACCCTATTCCCCTGTTTCCCTCTTGTCTTAAACCATCTGATGAAGCTTCACCCAGCAACCTGCACTGTTCAAGAGAGTCCAGGTGGCCTGGGGTGGTCCAGCGGTCTGGTACCATGGCCTGGGGTGGTCCAGTGGTCTGGTACCATGGCCTGGGGTGGTCCAGTGGTCTGGTACCATGGCCTGGGGTGGTCCAGTGGTCTAGCCCCATGGCCTGGGGTGGTCCAGTGGTCCAGTGGTCTAGCCCCATGGCCTGGGGTGGTCCAGTGGTCTAGCACCATGGCCTGGGGTGGTCCAGTGGTCTGGTACCATGGCCTGGGGTGGTCCAGTGGTCTAGCACCATGGCCTGGGGTGGTCCAGTGGTCTGGTACCATGGCCTGGGGTGGTCCAGTGGTCTAGCACCGCGGTCTACAGTGCACACACACATATGCCCATGTCGGCATGGGTTTGAATCCGGCCCATGCCCTGCTGACATGCCCTCTTCTCCTTACTATCCTGTCTATCTTCATTATCTCTATCCTATAAAATGAAAAACATGAGTGGGACTGCCCTAGCCCTAACCCTAGCCCCACTACACTAAAATAACCTTTTAACACTAGAACAGCCGTGCCTATTGTACCTACTATAAGAGTCGCCTCTGGGGTCAAATTACCATAGTCTTTACAATGGGAAGCTGCTACTTATACACAAAGACCACTAGTTGGCGCGTCTTGTAAATTAGCCTGCCTCCTCCTATGAACGGAGAGTCCTGAAATTTGATTGCGTGCAAAGATATACAATTATTTATTTATTTTTTACGGTTGTTCTAGTGTTTAAAAAAAGAGACTCGAGCATCTGAGGTATGAACGTATCATTGATCCTCCTGTGTGGCCATTATGGCAGGATGCCACCATTTTGCAGCCATTATTGTCAATAATAAATGATGTAGCCGTTTTGATGTGAATGAGCTCAAATTTAGTATGCCGTTCAAATTCCCCATTACAACCCATATGCATTAGTCACAGAGACAATAGGTCTCACATAAGGGTTTTTCAAGGACAGAATGATATGTGATTGTGTCCTTTGAGATTGCGGTAACTCAATCAATCTAGTTCAATTATTGTTGCGTTTACAAGGTTGTTTCCTTGTCACAGAACAAAGACACATGTGTGACAGGAAACAACCTTGTAAACGCAACAATACCGTTTCCCTGCAACAGTCTTGACAGTGGTGAGAGTCAGCAATGATCAGTGACACACCAGTGAGTGGGATGTCCAGAAGTGTTAAATC